>NC_069504.1:1055128310-1055403310 GCF_027579735.1 Bombina bombina
ACATCACAATTCTGAGACTGCATCCTGTCTCACATGGATGATGCACACCAGTCTGGCCATAAAAGGAAGTGCAGGAATTGAGCAGCATCCCCCACAATGCACCATAGTCAGGAAGAGAGGTGAGTAAAATGGCTGCCAGCAGCACATGGCAAACAACAGGGAAAAATCCCTGTCAAGGTATTAGGCTTTTTTTCAGCCGTCTCTCCCCATTGATGTCTATGAGGAAATCGTGCACGAGCACGTAAAACCAGCTCACCGCTGCTTTCAGCAGCGCTGGTATTGGAGTGCGGTATGGAGCTCAATTTTGCGATACGCTCTCGTTTTGACTGTTAACGCCAGGTTTTTGTAAACCTGTAATACCAGCGCTGTAGGGAAATGAGCAGTGACAATAACATGCAAGTTATTACCGCACCCCTCATAATGCAAAACTCGTAATCTAGCCGTATATTTTTAACATTATTTTATGTTATTTAAGTTTAGTATTAGATATCTTATTTTTGGAAAAATCTTGAGTTTGTTTGCATAATCTTGGACCTGGTTTGAAGAGAAGTATATATATATTTAAAATTATAAAAATAATCTAGAACTCTTTCATAATTTTGTACAAATAATTCAGATATAACATATAATTAAAAATAAAATCTAATTTATTTACGTTATCAAATTTGTTTCTTTCTCTTGGTGTCCTAGGTAGACTCAGGATTGCACACATGACTTTAGCACCCTATGAACTAGATTACAAGTTTGTGCGAATAATAAGGGGTTTATCACAGGTGTCTGTGCGTGTCGGAAGTAGCACACGTATTACAAGTTGAAAATAAACATGTTCACTCAAGTGCAATTGAATTTAACGCAACTATAGAGATCTGGTTAACTATTATGCTTGAATAAAAAGTTGCACAAAACACTTAAAAAATACATTTAAAGGTACAGTTACACTCATAACACCATCTAATAGAAATTATTGAAAAAAAGATACAACGTTATAAGGAAACTAAGATATGAAAAGGGTTTTAAAATAGAGATACATACAGTACATACACATGTCTAAATATGTGTGTGTGTGTGTATATATATATATATATATATATATATATATATATATGTTGTGTACATATGTATTTATGTATGTATTTCTGTATATATGTATTGACAGACAGATATACACATATAAACAAATAAATACATATGTACACATATATAGACATATATAATTGCATTGCAGCCCTTTGCAGTCAATTAGCTGAAAACACGTAAAATCATATTTATGCAATATTCATATTTAATAAGGTGTTTAACTGTGTAGTTACTGTAAATATTTCACATTCCAATGTTCTTTTTTCAATATAGACTCCTATATATATCTGTATACATCTATACCTATATATAATCATATATATATATATATATATATATATATATATATATATATATATATATATATATATATATATACACAGTATATATATATATATATATATATATATTTCACACACACAAAAATGATATATATCTATATATCTATATAAATATATAAATATATATATATATATATAACATATTCTTCTATGTGAAGAACATAGGAATGTGAAATAATAATATTTCATGTTGGGTTAGTGCACTTGGTTAAACGTGATCAGGTGTTTTATCACCGTTTCGCACTCAAGTTAAAGTCTATGGGGGAATAAGTTAACCCAGTTGCAATATTCTAACTTCAGCTTTCTGTGTATGTTAGGTTAGCACGTGAGCAAAAACATTTTACTTTCAACTTGTAATACGTGCGGTACCCAACACGTGCAAAAAAGCTGAAGTTGCGCACAATTAACGCACATCGGAATCTATAAATAGCGCTCCACTCATAATCTATCCCTATGGCATCAGTGTTTCCAGCAATGTATAATATTGCTACAAACATTTGCAAACACTATTACCATAGATTGCTAAAGACGTGCACACTCCTCAGCTCCAGTTGCCTGTCCAGGTTTACTCTTCAACAAGGATACAAAGAGAATGAAGCAAAATGAATAACAGAAGTCTATTGGAAAGTTTTGTAAAATTGCATGCTCTAATTTAGAATTTACTGTTCCTTTAAAATCTAATTATTTTTCATGCAATTTTTTTTTACCAAATGTACATAATGCCCTTTCATATATATTTTAGAAATGTTTTGAGGTTTTTTTAATGTCCCTTTAAAGAAATACAAAATATGGCAAAACATAAGTTAATCTTGGAAACAATATCCAAGCTTTTTTATACGTGAGTCAGAAACTGATTCTACAGATCCTCTTGTGATTTCTCTATTGATCTGCATAATTAAAAGGAGTTTTACTGAATGCTCCTGGGATTTTAGTAAGTGAGAACCTGGCAGATCATCAGTCTTAACACCACACAAGGAAAAATATATTAACTGATGTCAGCATCACTAATGTACACAATGTAAATTAACCTCTTACTTTCCATATGCTTCATCTAAGCAATAGCTATTGTTTGATTAAATTCTTCTGTTTATCCACTTTTCTTATATCAATCTGCTGCTATCCATTATATTTCTTCCCACTGAAGGTACCTTCATTTTTAGGGATCATTATAGCTCTCATGCCATTTGGCTTATATAAAGTTTTATTTTAACTTGTATAATCAGCGCAACTCGACTAGTTTAAAAAGCTTAACTCTAGCAAAGTTTTTGTGATTACGAAAACGCATTTTACCACGCCTCTTTTAATCTAGCCCTTAATATATTGTGATCCATTTGCTGTTTTTGAGTGCTGAAATACAAGCACTGTAACTTATTCCCAGGTCCCCATTTCTTTCCTTAAAGGGATACTAAACACAATTGTTTTCTTTCATGATTCAGATAGAGCTTGCAATTTTAAGTAACTTTCTAATTTACTCCTATTATCAATTTTTTTGTTCTCTTGCTATCTTTATTTGAAAAAGAAGGCATCTAATCCAAGGAGCCACACAATTTTTGGTTCAGAACTCTGGACAGGACTTGTTTATTGGTTGGTGCATTTAGCCACCAATCAGCAAGCACAACCCAGGTTGTGCCCTCTCCCCCTCTCTTTTGCGCTCTCTCTCGCTCCACCTCTCTTTTGCTCTCTCTCTCCCCCTTTCTTTTGCTCTCTCTCTCCTCTCTTTTGCTCTCTTTCTCCCCCCTCTCTTTTGCTCTCTTTCTCCCCCCTCTCTTTTCCTCTTTGCCGTCTCTTTTGCTCTTTCCTATCTCTTTTACTCCCTCTCTCCCCCCTCTCTTTTGCTTTCTCCCCCCCTCTCTTTTGCTCTCTCTCTCCCCCTCTCTTTTGAGCTCTCTCTATCACCCTCTCTTTTGTGCTCTCTCACCCCCTCTCTTTTGCGCTCTCTCTCCCCCCTCTCTTTTGCGGTCTCTCTCCCCCCTCTCTTTTGCGCTCTCTCTCCCCCCTCTCTTTTGCTCTCTCTCCCCCCTCTCTCTTTCCCCTCTCTTTTGCTCTCTCTCCCCCCTCTCTTTTGCTCTCTCTCTCCAGCTCTCTTGTGCTCTCTCTCTCCCCCCTCTCTTTTGCTCTCTCTCTCCCCCTCTCTCTCTCCCTCTCTCTCTCTCCCCCTCTTTTGAGCTCTCTCCCCCCTATCTTTTGCTCTCTCTTTCCTCCCTCTCTTTTGCTCTCTCTCTCTCTCTCTCTCTCCCACCTCTCTCCCCCCACCTCTCTTTTGCTCTCTCCCCCCTCTCTCCCCCCTCTCTTTTGCTCTCTCTTCCCCTCTTTCACTCTCTCTCCCCCTCTCTTTTGCTGTCTCTCTCCCCCCTCTCTTTGGCGCTCTCTCCCCCCTCTCTTTTGCTCTCTCTCTCCCCCCTCTCTTTTGCTCTCTCCTCCTCTCTTTTTCTTTCTCCCCCTCTATTTTGCTCTCTCTTTCTCCCCCTCTCTTTTTCTTTCTCCCCCTCTCTTTTGCTCTCTCTTTCTCCCCCCTCTCTTTTTCTTTCTCCCCCTCTATTTTGCTCTCTCTCTCCCCCTCTCTTTTGCTCTCTCTCTCCCCCCTCTCTTTTGCTCTCTCTTTCTTCCCTCTCTTTTGCTCTCTCTCTCTCTCCCCCCTCTCTTTTGCTCTCTCTTTCTTCCCTCTCTTTTGCTCTCTCTCCCCTCTCTTTTGCTCTCTCTTTCTTCCCTCTCTTTTGCTCTCTCTCTCTCTCCCCCCCTCTCTTTTGCTCTCTCCCCCCTCTCTTTTGCTCTCTCTACCCCCTCTCTCTCCCCCTTCTCTTTTGCTCTCTCTCCCCCCTCTCTTTTGCTCTCTCCCCCTCTCTCTCTCCCCCTCTCTTTTGCTCTCTCTCTCCCCCTCTCTTTTGCCCCCTCTCCCTCTCTCTTTTGCTCTCTCTCTCTCTCTCTTTTGCTCTCTCTCTCTCTCTCTCCCCCCTCTCTTTTGCTCTCTCCTCCTCTCTTTTGCTCTCTCCCCCTCTCTTTTTCTTTCTCCCCCTGTCTTTTGCTCTCTCTCTCTCCCCCTCTCTTTTGCTCTCTCTCTCTCTCCCCTCTCTTTTGCTCTCTCTTTCTTCCCTCTATTTTGCTCTCTCTCTCTCCCCCCTCTCTTTTGCTCTCTCCCCTCTCTCTTTTGCTCTCTCTCCCCCGATCTCTCTCCCCCTTCTCTTTTGCTCTCTCTCCCCCCTCTCTCCCCCTCTCTCTCTCCCCCCTCTCTCTCCTCTCTTTTGCTCTCTCTCCCCCTCTTTTTTGCTCTCTATTGCCTCTATTTTGCTCTTACCCCTCTCTTTTGCTCTTTCCCCTTTATTCTGCTCTTTCTCCCTTCTCTTTTGCTCTTTCCCCTCTCTTTTGCTCTCTCTCCCCTCTTTCTCTCTCTCTTCCCCTCTCTTTCTCTCTCTCCCCCTCTCTCTCTCTCTCCCCTCTCTCTTTTGACCTGTTTCTTTTGCACGTGCACGACCACGCCCGGTCCCATCCACGCCACGCCAAGTCACGCCCGGTCACACCCACTTCCGTCCACTGTTGTCACGCTGCGGACAGCAGATCAGGTAGACTCTAAGGCCAGGTGTGTTTGTCCTCGCGCTGTCTCTACTGCTTATGATAGCTTCGGACAAACACAATTTGCGTTTTATTTTATAGGATGTATGCTTAAATGTTTATATACTGTATTTTTTAATAGATATTCCTATATATATCTATATATATCTATACATATAGTAATCATCTATGTATATAGGTATATATATAAATATATATTTGTTTAAAAAACATGATAAATATGTAGAAATATTTAATTACTAGTCCTAAACCCTGTGTACACAGGCCATTTTTTGCAGTACAGCGGTCCCACCCCTTTCTCTCTCTCTATCCCCCCTCTCTTTTGCTCTCTCTTTCTCCCCTCTCTTTTGATCTCTCTCTCTCTCTCTCTCTCCTCTCTTTTACTCTCTCTCTCCCCCCTCTCTTTTGCTCTCTCTCCCCCCTCTCTTTTGCTCTCTCTCTCCCCCCTCTCTTTTGCTCTGTCTCTCCCCCCTCTCTTTTGCTCTCTTTTCCCCCCTCTCTTTTGTTCTCTCTTCCCCCCTCTCTTTTGCTCTCTCTCTACCCCCTCTTTTGCTCTCTCTCTTTTGCACTCTCTCTCCCCCTCTCTTTTGCGCTCTCTCCCCCTCTCTTTTGCGCTCTCTCCCCCTCTCTTTTGTGCTCTCTCCCTCCTCTCTTTTGTCGTCTCTCTCCCTCCTCTCTTTTGTCGTCTCTCTCCCCCCTCTCTTTTGCTGTCTCTCTCCCCCCTCTCTTTTGCTGTCTCTCTCCCCCTCTCTTTTGCTGTCTCTCTCTCCCCTCTCTTTTGCTGTCTCTCTCCCCCCTCTCTTTTGCTGTCTCTCTCCCCCCTCTCTCTTTTGCTGTCTCTCGCCCCCTCTCTCTTTTGCTGTGTCTCTCCCCCTCTCTCATTTGCTGTTTCTCTCTCCCTCTCTCTATCCCCCCTCTTCTGCTCTCTCTATCCCCCCTCTTTAGAGCTCTGTCTCTTAGAAGCTGGCCCGGTATCTGGCCCATACCACGTCTGGCCCATACCACGCCCACATCACACCAGGCCATGCCCACTCCACACCCGCCCGGCCACGCCCACTCCACCACACAATGCCAGGTAAATTGGAAGGCCAGGTGTGTTTATCCTCACGCGCAGTCTCTACTGCGCATGACAGCTTCGGACAAACACACTTGGCCTTTTATTATATAGGATGAATAAATAGAACATATTCCATTATGTTAAGAACATTGAAACAAAAAATATTCATATTTTCATGTTGGGTTAGCGCAATTGCGAAAATGTGATCATGTTTGCGCAAGAGAGTGGTTCTTAGTTTTTTTTCACTTTTTTTTCTTCATTGACTTCTATGTGGGAATATGTAAACGCGCACGCGATATTGGATGTTCAGTTTTTTTGTGCTAGTTAGGTTTTTATTTTAACTTATATAATCAGCACAACTCGACTAGTTTAAAAAGCTTAACTCTAGCAAAGTTTTTGTGATTGCGAAAACGCATTTTACCACGCCAAACAATTTTTGGTTCAGTACCCTGAACAGCACTTGTTAATTGGTGGGTGCATTTAGCCCCCAATCAGCAAGCACAACCCAGGTTGTGAACCAAAAATGGTCCGGCTTCTAAACTTACATTCTTGCTTTTCAAATAAAGATAGCATGAGAATGAAGAAAATTTGATAATAGGTGTAAATTAGAAAGTTGCTTAAAATTGCATGCTCTCCTGAACCCTTTTTAACACAAGTAGTGTGTATAAGAAAGTTATTTCCACAATATTTCAATACAAAATAAATGTTTTATAATATTTAACTGTAATTTTTGCAACAACATTTATATTGTTTTGCTATCTTAGTATGGTTCAGAGACAAACACCTTGAAAAGCATTTTTTTAGTATTTAATCTCTTTACTGTAGCCAGTTTAAATGAGCTCCAGTACTGATCAGAAAGTTGTGTGTAGCATGTTGCAGGGTATAAATTCGGAATCCTGCAGAACATAATCAAGCTTCTTTCATAGATAAATTAAATAGAAAGCGGTCAGAATAAATCATGAAAGTGTATTGTAAAGCATTGCTGTTATGCGTGATTATCCATTTTATGGATTATTTAATTTTGAGTTTAAATGAACATTAAAGCTAAATAAATGCTAGATAAAATGATGTATTCAAAGAAAAGATTAGTCTGAAAATAACATATTTTTTTGAAGTTTCATTAGCTGTTTAAATATTGACAAAACAAGTGTAAAGTTTTAGGGCTAGATTAAAAGTAAAGCGCTAAATTATAGCCCCCCCCCCCCAACAGGCAAATTCGACTGTTTACAGGCGCGCAATAAATAACCAGCCATTACAAGCGGCTGGTTTTTGCTACCGAAAGATAACAAATTAGAGCTCAGAAAATTAATCAGAGATCAAATCTCTGATTAATTTTCTATATGTCCCCCAAATGCCCCCAAAATTAAATGGTGTATTTTGGCCAAAAAAAACATCTTTATTTTTTACACATATTACTTAAAAAAAACAGTTATAATGGGTTAAAAGTGGCAGGTGTGAGGTGTAACATATATATTTAAATCTGCTGCTCTCATTGGAACCTCTAGAAGCATGCTCTCGTGAGCGCAATGCTTCTGTGCAATGCAAACGTGATCTTACCTTCGCAGTGCACGTCACTTGTAATACCTGCGCACATTGCGTGTGCTGGTATTACTAAATTGAGTGCAAATATGGTTTTCGCAGAAGCGATATTTTGTAATCTGGCCCATAGTGTTTATAAAACAATGGGAGCTGCCATGTTGTAACGTAGGTTACCTTCTCTTCTGTGGCCAATTAAGGAACAGTTATAAATAGGTCACTAGAGAGTGCAACCAATGGCTGTGCAGAATATAACAGTGTCCTGCACACTTTCCTTTCTAGCAGGAACTGAAAAGCTCGCAATTTCAGAATGGAATTATAGGAAAGGGGACAAAATAAATAATTAAAGGATATTGTAGATTTATTTATATATATGTGTGTGTGTGTGTGTGTGTGTGTGTGTTTTATCATTTTATATTAGTATTATTATTATTATTATTATTTATTATTATACTTTATTTATGAAGCACCAACATATTCATTTAGATAAAACAATGATAAAAAAAACTTGTAGGAGACAGGACAAAATTTACAAACACATGCAGGAGGAATTGAGTGCCCTATTCACATGGGAACTTACAATCTAGAAGAATTTACAATCTGTGCTAACCCTAAAGGAAGGATAGTAAGTCAGACTTATTACCCATTGCCAGGAAATATTGTCGTAGGTAAACCCCTATGTGGCACTAGGCACTCACTGAACAAGTTGCTATGGCTGGTTGAAAATCTTCCCTAAAATAAATGTCTCTCAAAACTCATTTTATTTTATTAGCTTTAAAGGGACAATAAGTATCTTGTAATTCCATTTTTTTTTACAGTCTTGCAATAAATGAACCTAGTATATGAGTTTGAAAAAATTTAATGCATTGATGTCTTGTTTGCTACTTTTTTTTTTTGTAATAGCCAAACTCCACCGACCATTTGCATTATTCGGAGGAGCCAATCCGAACATTTTACTGGAGTAGACAAGGTTAGCACCAGTCAGTATGTTAGCAAAATATTCTTTGCTTTGCAGTTCCTTTTCTGATCATTTCTGCGGAAGCCAGTTAGGACACATATGTTCAATATGTACAAAGCGTCCCTCTCAGCAGCTCAAAACACAGTCACTTGTCTAGTCCAATAAATCTGGAAGCACAAATGCGGAGATGAAGAAAGTAGTATGCACTCACCCAAGCTGGCATCTTCGTGTGGTTAGGGCAAATATAGGGGCAACGGATCGTTCACCAGAAATCTGCGAGAGTACCTCTATTCCGTCTGGGGCCCCGTGCCACCAGCCTCTTGTCAACCACTGTGGCCTCAGCTCTCTGCGGGGCAATCGTTCTGCAACCTTCCAAGCGGCATAAGCCGTCCGCGATGCTGTCAGTCACTTCTGGGTAACTGAAGGTTAGTGACGTAGACAGTGTGAAATCCTTTGTGGGTCCGGGATATGCTGAGGCTTAGCAGGGAAGGAAAGAGATAAACAGCAAATAGAAAAGAAACCCAGCAAGCCTTCCAAGCATAAAAAATTCATAGAAGTTTATTTTCATCAGGAAGACATAAAATGGTAATAAACGAAGATAACCCCTGTCAATCCAGGACAAAAAAAGAACACGGTCCTACGCGTTTCAGCAGCCCACTGCCTTAATCATGGACACTACTGAATAGTAAGAAAACAGCTTCTTAAGTACACCTGGTTCCACAGGTGCGTCAAAACCTGGATTAACAATTTAAAGGGGACATGTCAAAAAATGGATGAGGCAAGACTGACAGATAAACTCAGGGACAATATAACATATGAAAACTAAGAGGGTAAATAGGGATAACAATAGGCATATAATATAACATTAAAGAGAATACGAGTATTGGAATAATCCGAGCAAGTAACAACACAATTAGTGTCCCATATGTAAACTTAAATTATTTCTACAACAGTGTATTGTATGTAAAGCCTGCAATCATCAATTAGTGTAAAAATGAAAGGACTCCATTAACATCCAATAACGAACTATAGAAATACTCCCTATAAGGCTAAAAATGCCAACATGTAAAAACAGGGTTTAACAACCATAATTGGCCCTGCTAATCTAAAAAGGGCAATTAAGTTAGTTATCTGATGACAATGAAAGCAGGCTGCAATGAAAACCGTAATATGTGTAAAAAATACTTAGTAAAATTACTAAGCTATCATAGGGGAATGGCAAGGATGAAACATAATCCAATCAATTATATAGAGCAGCTATTGTTATCTAACCATATAAGAATTTAATGTTGGCGACACAAAAAATTAATGTCGCCATCTATGTTGAAGCCTTTCTGTCTTCTAGTCTGCAATCTGAAAATCCAAAAGGCTTCCTTATAGAGTAGTTTGGCTGATCTATCCCCCCCTCCTCTTATAGAGGGTTGAATATGATCTATCACTTGCCATTTAAATGTTACAACCGCTTTATCGTGATAGTAAATAAAGTGTCTAGCAAGGTCAGAACATTTAGTACCATTCTCTATGTTTTTAAGATGTTCTCTGATCCTGCTTCTGGCCTCTCTGGTAGTGCACCCTACATATTGCTTATTGCATTGGCTGCAATTCACTATATAAATGACGAAGGTCGAGCGGCAGTTGGTATAAGAGTCAAGGTCGTATATCTTTTGAGTAACTGATGACTGAAAATTGTGTGTAGCTCGAGTAAAGCCACAAGATATACAGTTACTATAATGGCATCTATAATGCCCCTTGACCTCCAACCAACTGCTCCTGGGCAGGGGAGATTGGTGCAGCAAACTAGGAGACAAGGTGTTACCAAGTGTGCACCCCCTCCTTGAAACAAAATTACAGCCCTGTGATACAAAGTCCTTAAGACTGTCCTCAGCTGTAAGAATAGGGAGGTGTTTTCTCACTATATCACATATGGCCCCAAACTGTGCGCTGTAGGAGGTTACAAAGAGTGGCTTAGAAGTATCAAAGTTCCTTGTCTTCCTCATTTGTGAACTATGTTCAACGAGTAATTGCTCTCTATCCACTGACAGTAAACATCCCCGCCCTAATCTCACTAATGCCCAGACTTTGGCACTAGAGACCCTCAGATGTAAGGATGATATTATCATCAAGCAGGCGGATAAGGGTGGGTGTGTTGTGGTTCAGGATAAAGCCTCCTATATACAGGAATCTAATAGACAGCTAGGGGACACCGATGTATACCAGGTGTTAAGATATAATCCTACAGATGAGTTCAGGAGGAAATTGGTGTCACTTCTTGACGATGGTATTGAGATGGGAATTTAGGATCAGAACACGGTGGAATTCTTGTATGTTTCAAATCCAATCACCTCAATTTTTCATCACCTCCCCAAGGTTCATAAATCCTTGGAGGAGGTGAAAGGTAAGTCAATTGTGGCCGGGATTGGCTCTCTTTTTGAAAATATGTCCACCTGGGTGGAGTCTTTGCTCCAACCCATAGTGTTCAAACTCCCCTCATACATCAAGGACACTAAGCACTTACTGAATTGTCTGCAGCAGATTACTTGGGATGAACGATACCAGTGGCTAACAGTTGATGTGGTGGGTCTTTATTCAGCCATCCCACACACCAGTGGTCTTGAGGCCGTAACATATATGTTGGGATAATTTTAGCAACTATGGTGATTGCCTTAAACGTTTTTTGCTGCAGACACTGGAGTTTCTGCTTTTCCATAATTTTTTTCAGTTTAGCGGTAAGTTTTATCTTCAAAGACGTGGCACGGTTATGGGGGCAAAATTTGCCCCAGCCTACGCCAACCTATTTATGGGTTGGTGGGAGGTGTGCCACGTCTTTGCAGAGAAAAATCAGTTTAAAGCTGATATTAAGCTGTACAAAAGGTATATCGATGACCTCCTGTTCATTTGGACGGGAGGTCACGATAAACTGATACAATTTGTTGACTATCTTAATACGAACAATGTAAATCTTCAATTTACATATGCTTGGGATTCTATTTCTACACCGTATCTGGATCTTCTCCTGATAGGGGATAGAGATACTCATAGAGTTAAAACTACCCTGTACCGCAAGCCTATTGCTTCAAATGCCATTTTACATGGCTGTATCAATCACCCCAAACACCCGGGCTTTGGTGTAGCAAAGGGCCAATTCATCCGTGTAAAAAGAAATTGCACGGATGAACAGGACTTTGAGAAGGAAAGCCAAATTCTAATTAATAATCTCCTTGAAAGGGTTTACAATAAAAAAGTGGTAAACCGTGCCTTGTTGGAGGTTAATCGCATGGATAGAGAGCAATTACTTGTTGAACATAGTTCACAAGTGAGGAAGACAAGGAAATTTGATACTTCTAAGCTACTCTTTGTAACCTCCTACCGCGCACAGTTTGGGGCCATATGTGATATAGTGAGAAAACACCTCCCTATTCTTACAGCTGAGGACAGTCTTAAGGACTTTGTATCACAGGGCTGTAATTTTGTTTCAAGGAGGGGGTGCACAATTGGTAACACCTTGTCTCCTAGTTTGCTGCACCAATCTCCCCTGCCCAGGAGCAGTTGGTTGGAGGCTTGTGGCTTTACTCGAGCTACACGCAATTTTCAGTCATCAGTTACTCAAAAAATATATGACCTTGACTCTTATACCAACTGCCGCTTGACCTTCGTCATTTATATGGTGTATTGCACCCAATGCAATAAGCAATATGTAGGGTGCACTACCAGAGAGGCCAGAAGCAGGATCAGAGAACATCTTAAAAACATAAAGAATGGTACTGAATGTTCTGACCTTGCTAGACACTTTATTTACTATCACAATAAAGCGGTTGTAACATTTAAATGGCAAGTGATAGATCATATTCGACCCTCTATAAAAGAGGAGGGGGGGATAGATCAGCCAAACTACTCTATAAGGAAGCCTTTTGGATTTTCAGATTGCAGACTAGAAGACTGAAAGGCTTCAACATAGATGGCGACATTAATTTTTGGTGTCGCCAACATTAAATTCTTATATGGTTAGATAACAATAGCTGCTCTATATAATTGATTAGATTTTGTTTCATCCTTGCAATTCCCCTATGATAGCTTAGTAATTTTACTAAGTATTTTTTACACATATTACGGTTTTCATTGCAGCCTGCTTTCATTGTCATCAGATAACTAACTTAATTGCCCATTTTAGATTAGCAGGGCCAATTATGGTTGTTAAACCCTGTTTTACATGTTGGCATTTTTAACCTTATATGGAGTATTTCTATAGTTTGTTACTGGATGTTAATGGAGTCCTTTCATTTTTACACTAATTGATGATTGCAGGCTTTACATACAATACACTGTTGTAAGAATAATTTAAGTTTACATATGGGACACTAATTGTGTTGTTACTTGCTCGGATTATTCCATTACTCATATTCTCTTTAATGTTATATTATATGGCTATTGTTATCCCTATTTACCCTCTTAGTTTTCATATGTTATATTGTCCCTGAGTTTATCTGTCAGTCTTGCCTCATCCATTTTTTGACATGTCCCCTTTAATTTGTTAATCCAGGTTTTGACGCACCTGTGGACCCAGGTGTACTTAAGAAGCTGTTTTCTTACTATTCAGTAGTGTCCATGATTAAGGCAGTGGGCTGCCGAAACGCATAGGACCGTGTTCTTTTTTGTCCTGGATTGACAGGGGTTATCTTCGTTTATTACTATTTTATGTCTCCCTGATGAAAATAAATTTCTATGAATTTATACGCTTGGAAGGCTTGCTGGGTTTCTTTTCTATTTGCTAGGACACATATGTAGATATAGACTTGTCAAGCCTGCCATGTGCACTTCCAATTCTCAGAATTAGCAAAATCTAAAATCTACAAGCTGTTTTCTCAGTGCTACCTATTATCCTTTTATTTGCTACAACTTTTTTACTTCTTCTGGGATCCTTAGATATATATTCCTGTATGTTTCTAATATTTAAGATAATTTTATATGCACTATTGTTTGCACATAACTATTTAAACATATAGTTTAAGGGACAGTCTTGGCAAAATTAAATGTTCATGATTCAGATAGGGCATGCAATTTTAAACAACTTTCTAATTTACTTTTATCATCAAATTTGCTTTGTTTTCTTGGTATTCTTTTTTGAAAGCTAAATCTAGGTAGGCTCATATGTTAATTGTTAAGCCACTGAAAGCTGCCTTTTTTCTTTTTTTCTTTTTGCCTTCGTTTTCATATGTGGAAAAAAACAAAACAACAAAGTTTTATTTCTGTTTAAATGGAGTGATAGCAAAAATGCTAAAAATTCTCCAGTACGTTAGGCAAGTTTTTCTCTGAAATTTACAATAGCGAAGGGGTTAATTTTGACTTCGATGTCCTTTTAATGAAAACCTAGTGTTTGCCACCCAACTGGGATTTTACTGTCGTGGTCTGTATTTTTAAGGTCCAGGTCAATACAGATAATAAAGAATGAACAAAGAAATACGTGTCTTTCTGGTGAATCTAAACTGAAATAAAGAAGAACTCAAAATATTAGCATTTTTGTTGCTGAATGATGTTGTATAATTATTTATGCAAATCTACACTAATTAGCAGGCAACTTGGAAACCTGTTGGCACATTGATTGTTGGTTTGCGGAGATCCCATTTCAAGATATTTTAGTTTTATAACATAGTGGTTTATTCCACCCTTAGTTTAATTCTACTTCATTAAAGGGACAGTAAACACAAATTGTAAACTACAAGGTTATATATTGTCATATAAAAGAATAATTTTGCAATGAAAACTGCAGCTTTATTTTGTCAAATGAGTATATTGTTTTATGTTCATTCTTTTCCCTGATTTCCCTGTCCCCCAGAACAAAAGAACCCCTGCTAACCAATCACAAACAAATATTCAGATATAGCACAAACTCTATTTGCAAATGTGCAGACTGGAATGTATTCCTTTTACAGTGATTTAGCACTGATTTAACTTGGTTACTATTATGAAGAATGATTTGCCTATTGTGATTGTTGGTGAAAAACTGATAATCCGCCTTTTAAAAGTATGTGACACCACAAAAGTATTAACCCAAGCCTCCCTGGGAGAAAGAGAAACAAACACATTTTTTAGATGTATTTTACAACAAAAGGCTGCAAAATAAATAATAAATGTATATTGCAATAATGTTTCACTTGCAGTAATGAAACATTTTATGTGTTGTTGAAATGTCAAGTTTAATTGTCCTTTAATCTTCCTTTCCTCAGCTAATTCCATAATTCATTTCCGCATTCCTAGTTTATTTTTGATACTAATTTCGTTGCCCCTAATGTATAACCACCATTTCACCTATCTCTCTGGTCATCAACCCTCTTCTTAATTGTAGTGGTACAGAATGTGCCAGTAAAAATCCCATTTACACATTTCTGTGAACCTGAAATCTTATTTTCTAGACTGGCTGCAGGTGAAAATCGCACAAGAATGTTGTGATCTACTGCTCAGCCCTTAGAGAAATAGCATTTGGACAAGATATATTTAAGTGTTTCTTTCCAAACTACAGAGAAAATAACTCATTGAGGCCGATTTACCAAATGTCTGTCGGCCCTGATCCGACACTGCGGATCAGGTCTGACAGACATCGCTGAATGCGGAGAGCAATACGCTCGCCATATTCATCATTGCACCAGCAGCTCACAAGAGCTGCTGGTGCAACGCCGCCCCCTGCAGACTCGCGGCCAATTGACCGCCAGCAGGGGGTGTCAATCAACCCGATCGTACTCGATCGGGTTGAATTGTGGTGATTCCTGTCCGCCTGCTCAGAGCAGGCGGACAGGGTTATTTAAGACTCACCAGAAACACGGGCCCTCAAGTTCCATCCGGAGCTTGATAAATGGGCCTCATTGTGTAACCAATTAACAAATCTGGACAGAAGACTTGTTTTTCCAACAGAAAACCTCTAGATACATTGTTTCCAATGCAGCTTTAAAGCTGTGTATACAGTGATGTATCGCGAAAGGGAATCTGCCTAAATGTAGATTGAAGTAAAAAAGGTGAGGCATTATGAATCTCATTTGCATATCTTACCCAGAATCCTTTGCTGTATTGGAAACAATTGATCTAGAGGTTTTCTGTGGGAAAATAAAGTCTTCTGAATTGACCAGATTTGTTAAAGGGCTACACAATTAATTATTTTCTCCATGTTTTGTGCTTAGTGGAGGATTTTAATTCACTTTTTGCCTCCCCATAATTATAAAAGTTGTTGGTATCCAAACTACTAAAGCAGAAAGGATATTATAAAGCAACTAATGAACAAAGTAGTTTAAAAACAAAATCATGATGGTTTTGTTTACATGTCCACTAAATAAGAGAATATCTTCATATAGATGTGGATACCAGCTCCTTTGTCATTTGATTGAATAACAGAATTCTAAAATTGTGAATATTTTGTTAAATGATCAATAAAAGCAACATAATTTCTATATCTTAAAGGAACATGAAACCCACATTTTTTCTTTCATGATTCAGATAGAGAATACAATTTTAAACAACATTCCAATTTACATCTGTTATCTAATTTGCTTCATTCTTTAGATATCCTTTGTTGAAGAATAGCAATGCACATGGGTGAGCCAATCACACCAGGCATCTATGTGCAACCACCAATCAGCAGCAACTGAGCCTATCTAGATATGCTTTTCAACAAATTATATCAAGAGAATGAAACAAGTTAATAAAAGTAAATTGGAAAGTTGTTTAAAATTGTATTCTCTATCTGAATCATGAAATATTTTTTTGGGTTTCATGTCCCTTTAAAGGGAAAGTAAAGTCAAAATTAAACATGCATGATACAGATAGAACATGCCATTTTAAACAACTTTTCAATTTACTTCTATTATCTAATTAATTCCCTTGGTAAAATTTGTTGAAAATGCTATACAGATGCTGAATGGTTCATAATGTAACCATTGCTTGCTTATTTTGGCACTTGCTGTAAAATTCTTCTGCCTATGCCAGCTATGTGCTTCATAGTAAGAGAGGTGATAAGTAGCGTAATGATTTGACAAGCATTAAATATACTACAGCAATTGTATTATTGCACTTCTGCTTGTATATAAGTCTGTGTTTCAACAGATAATTAAAGACAGTTTCAGAGCAACAATGCCCTACTAGGAGCTTCAAGTAGTGCATTGCTACTGCCAAGGATATGTAAATATTGGTACCCAAGAGAGCAAAGTATGTTTGATAATAGAAGGGAAGATTTTAAAATGACATACTCTATCTGTATCATGAAAGTTCTAACTTCAAATTCAGGTTGTCCATGAATGAGAAGAGGCTGAGGTTTGGACTTAGACTTGGAATACCTATTAGAAGTGACAGGTTTAAGAAGAGAAACGTGGAAAACAGGATGAGCTTTGAGAGTTCTTGGTAGTGCAACTTTATAAGCAGTAGAGCAAACTTGACCCAAGATCCGGAAAGGACCCACATAGCGAGGTCCCAATTTAGTAGAAGGTTGCTTGAGACAAAGATGACGTGTCGAAATCCAAACCTTATCTCCAGGACGGTATTTGGGAGCCCTCTTCCGTTTGAGATCGGCATAGAATTTATATCGGTTAGAAGCTTTAGAGAGGAGTAGGCGGATCTTTTACCAATGACGACATAACTTTCGAGCAGAAAGATCAGCAGCAGGATTTTCAGTAGACTGGGTGAAAAGAGGAAATGTTCTGGGTTGAAATCCAAAGGCTGCTTCAAAGGGATATGTCTTAAGAGAGGTATTTTAGCGGGTGTTATGAGCCAATTCTGCAAGAGGTAGGAGGTGAGTCCAATTGGAGTGGTGATGATCCACATAATGTCTAAGCTAAGTCTCCAAGCATTGGTTTACCCTCTCAGTTTGTCCATTGGATTGCGGGTGATGTGAAGTAGACAAAGAGATGGTAGTTCCAAAGTGTTTAGAAAGAGATCTCCAAAACCGAGAAACAAACTGTACCCCTCTATCCGAGACAATATCAAGAGGAAATCCATGTAATCTTACAATATGTTGAAGAAAAAGTTCAGAAAGGGTTTTGGCAGAGGGCAAGCCAGACAATGGGACAAAATGGGCTGACTTAGTGAATCTGTCGACAATAACCCAAACAGTGTTGTTTCCAGCTGAAAGAGGGAGGTCGGTAATAAAATCCATGGACAAATGAGTCCATGGTTGGTGAGGAATGGGCAGAGGTTGGAGCAGGCCTAAAGGAAGATGACAAGGTGTCTTCTTGGCAGCGCACTGAGTACATGCAGAAAAATAATCTTTGACATCTTGAGTTAAAGAGGGCCACCCAACGTGTTGTGTGAGGTTCTTGGAAGTGTTGCTGATACCAGGGTGTCCAGAGAGGGGACTGTCATGAGCCCAATGTAACATTTTGGAGCGGAGGCATTCAGGGATGAAGAGTAAACCAGCAGGAGGCTTGCAAGAAGAAGGGAGATCCTCTTGAGCAGTTTGTAAGTCACATAAGTAAGAAGCTGATAGCTGGGCTATGACCTCATGAGGGTGGAGAATAGTGCAAGAGTCCGGAGTATTGGAAGATTGAAATTGTCTGGAAAGAGCGTCAGCCTTTATATTTTTGTACCAGGTATGTAGGAGAGAACGTAATGAAAATGTGAGAAATATAAAGACCACCAAGCTTGCCGGGAGTTTAGACGGTTGGCTGTCTGGAGATAAAGGAGGTTTTTATGGTCAGTAAGTATTGAAAAGGGTTGAGTGGTACCCTCCAACCAATGTCTCCATTCGTCCAGAGCCATTTTGATGGCCAGCAGCTCTGTGTTGCCTATATCATAATTTAATTCTGAAGAGGTAAATTTCTTGGACAATAAACAGACAGGATGAATTTTACCAGTCTCTGGTATAAGTTGGGAAAGGACTGCTCCAGCAGCTACAGAGGAAGCATCCACTTTGAGAAAGAATTGGAAATCCGGATTTGGATGACGAAGAATAGGCGCTAAAGAAAAGGCCTTTTTTAGAGAATCAAAAGCTTTGATAGCCTCTGGAGACCACTCTTTGCAATTTTGTACCTTTCTAGTGAGGGAAGTAAGGGGTGCCGTAATGGTTGCAAAACCTTTTATAAACTTCCTATAATAACTGGTGAAGCCCAGGAATCGTTGTAGAGCTTTAAGAGAATCAGGTCTTGGCCATTCACAGATGGCTGAGAGTTTGGTTGAATCCATTTCAAAACCAGACTTGGATATTACATATCCCAGGAAGAGTACAGAATTCTGGTGAAAGGAACATTTTTCCAATTTAGCAAACAGATGGTTGTCTCTCAGACGTTGAAGTACTTTCCTGATGTGGGACACATGATCTTGATAGTTTTGTGAAAAGATTAGGATATCGTCAAGGTATATTATGACAAATACATTCAAATAATCCTGAAAAATCTCATTCACAAAATGTTGGAAAAATGCATGGGCACTGCAGAGCCCAAATGGCATGACCAGATATTCATAATGCCCAAAGCGGGTGTTAAAAGCAGTTTTCTATTCATCTCCCTTGCGCATACGAATGAGGTTGTATGCACCTCGAAGATCCAATTTGGTAAAAATCGTGGATCCTTGAAGATAAGTGAACAATTCAGGGATTCGAGGTAAAGGGTAGCTGTTTTTAACGGTAATTTGATTTAAACCTCTAAAATCAATACAGGGTCAAAGACCTCCATCTTTTTTCCACAAAAAAGAAACCAGCCCCTACGGGTGAAGAAGAGGGTCTAATAAACCCTCTAGCCAAATTATCCTTGATATATTCTTCCAGGGCTATATTCTCAGGTCTTGAAAGAGGATTTGTCTTGCCACGAGGTAAAGGGGCTCCAAGGAGCAGCTCAATGGGGCAATCAAAAGTACGGTGTGGAGGGAGGCATTCCGCCTCTCTTTTGGAAAAAACATCAACAATATCCTGGTAAGATGTGGGTAAGGAGTCAGAGATATCGGAAGTGAGAGCAATGGTTACTGGTACTTTAACGGGTTCATGAAGACAATTAGTCAGACATGATGAACCCCAAGAAGTGAGTTTGCCTTGTGTCCACGAAAAAGTAGGGTTGTGCAACTGGAGCCAGGGGAGACCCAAAATAATAGGGAATTTAGGAGTCGGAATGACATCAAAACTGATTGTTTCAGAATGAAGAATTCCAACAACAAACAGTAGTGGTTTGGTAGAAAACTGGATAAGTCTGGAACCCAAAGGATCACCACTGACAGTGGAGACTTTGACAGAGTGTGCTTTATAATGAAGAGGAATGCTGTGTGTGGTTACAAAAGTGGAATCTATGAACACCCCACCAGCACCAGAATCAATGAGACCCTGAGTATGAAGTTTACGATCTCCTAGATAAAGAGTTACTGGAACAAAGAGCTTGTTATTGAGGGAAGGGAATTCAATTTTGCTTAACTCCCTCAGTCAGGAGTTAAGCCCTGGCTTTTTCTGGTCTGGTAGGACAATCCCTCAACAAATGTCCCTTAAGGCCACAGTCTAAATATAGGCCAAGTGAGCGTCTTATCAGGCGTTCGGTTTCTGTTAATTTTGTGGTACCTACTTCCATTGGTTCTGTTTGATCAGTAGAGGGAGAAGCAGGAGTCACAGGGTTGGAGAAATGGGGTGCAAGACAAAATGATGAACGAGTTAAAGGCTTCCGAGTTCTCTCTCTTTATTGTTGTCGTATCTGGCATCAAGTCTGATACAAAGATTAATCAAATCTTCTAGGGATTCTGGGAGATCCTGATACACCAGCTCATCTTTGAGACGTTCAGAAAGTCCCTTACGAAAGGCTCTAAGAGCTCCCTGATTCCAAGAGGTCTCAGCTGCAAGCGTGCGGAATTCAATTGCATACTGAGCCACAGGTTGGTTTCCCTGAAGTAGGTCTAAAAGGTTTGTCAAAGACATTTGAAAATACAGACAGAAAGGAATCCACATCCTGAAGTATAGGATCATTCTTTTCCAATAAAGGGGATACCCAGGCCAGGGCTTTTCCTTTCATCAAGGATATAAGGAATGTTATCCTAAAAGAGGGAGTAGTAAACAGAGCAGGGCTGTTGTTAAAATGAAGGCGGCATTGGTTCAAAAAACCCCTACACTCTTCAGGATTTCCATCATATTTGTCAGGAAGAGGTATCCTTGGGCCTAGTAGCCCTTGTGACTGGGTTGCAGGAACTGAAGGAGGGGGTGAACCCAAAGAGGTAGGGTTGGATGGTATTGGAGCAACCAGGCTTTGTAATAATGCAGTTATCTGATCCAGTTTGGAGTCCATGGATTGCAAATGTGTAGCATTGGATCCAAGCAATTGTCCCTGGTGGGCCATGGCCATGGATAACTCAGTGGGGTCCATTTATGGACCGTTTGTACTGTCAGCCGTAAGGAATCAGTACAGGATTTAACCTAACTGCTAGAGTGATAAGATAAACACACGCTAGCACACTGAGAGGAACCCAGGACGTGACCCACTCAGGAAAGAATAAAAGGTAAAAATTGTACTCACAGGTGTTGCAGGGTCACATAGCAGTCTCTGCTGAGATGAGGGGAGTACAAGGTAAAGAGACTTATGCAGGTTGAGGGTATACCATAAGAGTGGTCAGATAATGCAGAGGTCAGTAACAATGTTGAACAGGCAGAGGATGATCCGTTATAGTAGTCAGGCAAAGCAATGGTCAATGTCCCTTTAATCAGATTAGAGGATAAGGCAGCAGAGTGGTCAGGCAAAGCAATGGTCAATGTCCCTTTAAGCAGGTTTGAGGATTAGGCAGTAGAGTGGTCAGGCAAAGCAATGGTCAATGTCCCTTTAAGCAGATTTGAGGATAAGGCAGCAGAGTGGTCAGGCAAAGCGATGGTCAATATCCCTTTAAGCAGGTTTGAGGATAAGGCAGCAGAGTGGTCAGGCAAGGCAAGGATCAAATATCCAGTAGGCAGTTGTAGGAATAAGGCTGCAGAGTAGTCAGGCAAGGCAAGAGTCAAATATCCAGTAGGCAGTTTTAGGAATCAGGCTGCAGAGTAGTCAGGCGAGGCAAGGGTCAAATATCCAGTAGGCAGTTTTAGGAATCAGGCTGCAGAGTAGTCAGGCAAGGCAAGGGTCAAATATCCAGTAGGCAGTATTAGGTAATAAGCCAGTGATGAGAGGAGGCTGTGACGTATGGGGGTGTGTCACAGAAGGCCGCGTCAAGTTACTAAGCAATGTGACGCGGAGAGGAGTCAGATAGAGGAGTCAGAGAGAGATCCGGGAGCCGCGGCGACACGGCGATGAATGGATTGTGACAAGTTCATTTTGACTTTTATATCTCTTTAAGCAACCAGTATGGTTAAATTATACTACTAGTATTTTGTGTGCTTGTTTTTGCGTAGATTGGAGTGGGCGGAGCTATGCAAACAATAGATGGTTGTGATTCTGCTGCAAAGTGTCCCTGGTAATTTATTTCAGATATTGATAACTATGGTATGATCCTAATGTCCACAGAGTTATGACTATCCTCTCACTTGTATTGAGAGCAGTCAAAGCTACAGTGTCTGAGGCAGTACAGGTTAACCCAAAAAATAAAATCATGATTCAGATAGAGCATGCAATTTTTAACAACTTTCCAACTGTATCTGATTATCAATTTTTCTTCATTCTTTGTTATCTTTATTTGAAAAACAAAGAATCTAAGCTTAGGAGCCGGCCCATTTTTGGTTTAGCCCCTGAGTAGCGCTTGCTGATTGGTGGCTACATTTAGCTCAATAGAAACATGTCTTACTGCTTAGGCTTCAAGCTCAGACCCCCAACCTTCTTTTTGGTAATAGTAATGCTAGGTAATATGGTACAGTCATTTTTCTAGTAGAGTTTGCTGGGTATAAGAGGAAATAAGGAATTTAAATTTAAAATTTTCATTAAAGGACCACTCAATGCAGTAGAATTGCATAATTACCAAGTGAATAATAGAAAGACAATGATTTAACACCTATTTGAAATAAGCAGAATATTTTTGTTCTGACAAATTAATTTTCCCCTCATTTTCCAGCCCCCTGTATAATGTGACAGACATCAGCCAATCACAGATTAGTATACGTATACTCTGTGAGCTTGTGCACATGCTCATTAGGATCTTGTTCCTTAAAAAGTGTGAATAGAAAAAGACTATGCAAAATTTGATAATAGAAGTTAATTGGATTGTGTCTTATAACTGTATGATCTAACTGAATCATAAAAGTTTATTTTGACTTGAATTTTTTTCATGTTTCAGATCTGTCACATAAACATTTTTTTTTTTGTTTTTTTGTTTTTTTCATTTACATATAAAAATACCAGAAACATCGAGCGATGACAAACCCGGCGTACCAAACAAGTTACACACGTAGATTTTTAATGGCATGCACATTTTTTACTCCCATAGACTAACATAGAACTGGCTTTAACAGTTGGTATCACAAAGGCAGCACATGGACTGACGTATGCAGAATGGATATAAATTACTCCATTTTCAGCTTGACCTTGTGCACAGTAAAAAAGTCCCTGGAAGGCTTAACAACCACCTAACGCATGCGCATTCACATACAGTTGAGCCGCACATATCAAGCAGTTAAACGTTTCCCAGCCACTTGATTAATCAAGGCAATATCCGCCCTATGCAAGTGTGTCAAACCAATCACAAACAGCACAACCTCTCACCTGCAGCCTTAAAACACCTGACAGACAATGCACACCCTGATTACCCACCATATTTCACTTGCAGTCAGTTTGCGTTTTGATTTATTCATTTCTTTCGGTTTCAATTTTGTGTGAATTCAACATTAAAAAAACTATTCTTTATTTTTAACATACGCGTGTAATATACTGGCGTAAATGACTGGCGACGCCAGAAATGTTTAGTTGCGCACATTTCTGAACCTCGCCAGTTTGGCCTACTTACACCAGTATATCATATGGTGGCGTGTGTTATGTGATTCACCCGATGTGCGAGGTAAACTTACGGGGGAAGTGGGTTTCAGCAGTTGTGCTGAAAATTACGCAACATATGTGATCTCGCCCTAAGTTTTAGGCAGGTGCTGTAAAGTAAGAATGTAAAGTAAGAAGGCTTTCCAAAAAAAATTAAAAAAAGTTAAAGGGACAGGAAACATTTAAAAAAAATTCTTTCATGATCCAGATAGAGCATACAATTTGCAATGCATTGCTTCCCCTTTAATAAAGGATACCAAGAGAACAGAGCAAAATTGATAACAGATGTAAATTGGAAATTGATTTAAAAATGTATTTTCTTTCTAATTAATTAGAGAAACATTTTTGGGTTTCAAGTCCCTATAATATATATTTTTTTTTTATCAGTTAACAAAATGCAAAGTGAGTGAACAGAAGACTACTCAGTCTTCCCAGGGTACATTAAAGTGTATTGAACATCACCTTGTTAACAGTTTGGCTGTTCCCCGCCCAGTTTTATTTCTCCTACACAACTTTCTGTTTCAGTTAATGATTATGTTTCAACCTACATATTCAATGGATGATCATTAGCACATGTTTGGTATAATTGTTTAATCGTGCACTTGACTATATGCCTACAAAATCCCCAACTTTCTGCAAGTGTATTTCAAATAAGTTATGCTGTTTTGAAGGCAAAGGGTGGTTACACCAAGAATTTATTTTATTTTGATTTTTCTTATATATATATATATGCACATACAAGGGAAAATATCACTATAGTTTACTAGTCATGGGTTAAAAGCTACTAGCCCCGAAGGAAAACGTTAATAGTCCACTCAGTGTTAAAGATAGAAAAGCAAAAAATCTTAAAAACTTTCTGTCTCCAAGTGAACGAAGTAGACATATGAGGCCAAAAACTAAAAGGGTTCTTCCCATGTTTCGGATGTTGAGCATGTCAATACAGCAATAAAATAAAGAGTCTTATTTCAACATCAAATAATTTTGAATATGTAATTAAAGACGTGATAAGATGTCTGGATAAGGGAATCATCTATGCTATTGAATGCAAATGCAAAAAATGATACGTAGGAGAAACGACTAGAACTCTAAGGGAGCGAATAAGAGAACATATTTCGTTTATTGGAAGAGGTAATTTAGACACTTGTTTGTACAGCCATTTTAGAGAAGTTCATAAAAACAACCTAAAAGATTTTAGATACTGGGGTATTATGAAAGTTAGACCTAACTGGAGAGGAAGTGATTGGGAAAAGAAGCTACGAAGACTAGCAGCTGAATTAATTTATAAATTAGACACATTACATCCAAAAGGATTGAATTCTGAAATTGATATATCACCATTTATGTAAAAAAAAAACTGTAAGAAATAGGAGGGCAATCTATATATAGAGAAATTTTGTATATTTAAGAGCTTTTTCTATTTTCTGATACAAGGATAGGAGGTTAAAATAGTACATATGTATGCCAATTATACGTTGACACCAAAAGTAAAGTAAACCATACATATTCTGAACCGTTCTAAAATCATGGTTCTGAACCTATCATAATGTAGGACACAAGCCTAAAGGTGAACAAAATACACAAAATTAGCATTATGATACAGACTTAAATAAAATAAATTAAAATTTAAATCTAAGAATAATAGTTTGCTAAACACACAATACCCCTTAAACTGCTCTCCCAAAGCCTAGTAAGTTTTCACAATATGAATTTAAAGGGACATGCCACCCACATTTTTTCTTTTATGATTTAGAAAGATAATGCAATTTTAAACATCTTTCTAATTTACTTATATTATCTAATTTGTTTTATTCTCTTGATATTATTTGATGAAAAGCATATCTAGATATGCTCACTAGCTGCTGATTGGTTGCTGCACGTAGAAGCATTGTGTGATTGGCTCACCATGTGCATTGCTTTCTCTTCAACTAAGGATATTTAAAAAATGAAGCAAAATAAATAATGGAAGTAAATTGAAATGTTGTTTAAATTTCTATTCTCTATCTGAATCATGAAAGAAAGATTTTGGGTTTAGTGGTCCTTTAAGCTTTTATATATATATATATATATATATATATATATATATATATATATATATATATATATATATATATATATATATATATATATATATATATATATATATATATATGTACATTATACACTGTAATAAACAAAATGGAACAACATTTTTTGTGCTTTGAAGTTGTGACACCAAAACAACACAAAACATAAAATATATGGATAAGGTATCTATGAGAAACAATTAAATTGGTGAGACCGAAAAATAATTGACTATAGAGACTATGATAAACAATTCCACCTTAAAGAAAAACTATAAAATTCCACCTTAACACCTAAAAGCATTGAAGATACCCCTACAGGAACAAAGTCCCCCTCTGTTAAGGGGAGAAAATTCTATACTGACGAGACACACACGGCACAGATGCCAGGACAGCATCTCATAAGTAGTGATGTCGCGAACAGTTCTGCTGCGAATAGTTCGCAGCGAACATAGCATGTTCGCGTTCGCAGCGGACGATTCGCCCCCTATTCATCATCATTGAGTAAACTTTGACCCTGTAGCTCACAGTCACAAGACACATTCCAGCCAATCAGCAGCAGACACTCCCTCCCAGACCCTCCCACCTCCTGGACAGCATCCATTTTAGATTCATTTGGAGCCTGCATTCTTAGTAAGAGGAGGGACAGTGTAGCTGCTGCTGATTTAATAGGGAAATCGATAGCTAGGTTAGTGTATTCAGTGTCCACTACAGTCCTGAAGGACTCATCTGATCTCTGCTGTAAGGACAGCACCCCCAAAAAGCCCTTTTTAGGGCTAGAACATCAGTCTTCTTTTTTTCTTTTTTTCTTTTTTCCCTGTGTAATATAATTGCAGCCTGCCTGCCAGCTCAGGCTCACAGCGTATACTGTGCCCACTTGCCCAGTGCCACCACTCATATCTGGTGTAACAGTAGTGTACATTTAAAAAAAAAAAAAAAAACTTTTTTTAATTTGAAATAATAGCAGTCATTTTCCTTCACACGTGTGCGTTTGAGGTCCTGCCAAGGCACAGTGTGACACCAGTGCAAGTCATATCTGCTAAAACAGTAGTGTACATTTAAAAAAAAACAACCTTTTTTTAATTTGAAATAATAGCAGTCAGTTTACTTCACACGTGTGCGTTTCAGGTCCTGCCAGGGCACAGTGTGACACCAGTGCAAGTCATATCTGCTAAAACAGTAGTGTACATTTAAAAAAAACAAAACTTTTTTTTAATTTGAAATAATAGCAGTCAGTTTCCCTCACACGTGTGCGTTCCAGGTCCTGCCAGGGCACAGTGTCACACCAGTGCAAGTCATATCTGCTAAAACAGTAGTGTACATTTAAAAAAAAAAAAACCTTAACACTACCTGAACGATACAACATCATACCTGATGTTTTAAAGCACGTTATTTCAAACAATTTTGGAATGTTAGGTGATTTATGCCCTTTATGGATTAAAACCAGACTCTGCATCAACTATGTAATTTTCCATGGGAGTTTGCCATGTATCCCCCTCCGGCATACCACAGTCCAGGTGTTAGTCCCCTTGAAAAAACTTTTCCATCACTTTTGTGGCCAGAAAGAGTCCCTGTGAGTTTTAAAATTCGCCTGCCTATTGAAGTCTATGGCGGTTCGCCTGGTTCGCCGGTTCGCGAACATTTGCGGAAGTTCGCGAACGCAAAATTTTAGGTTTGCGACATCACTACTCATAAGGTAACAAACCTATGTCTGTTTGGAAATAGAGTGATATCTCTCTAATACCACCATGAGACATTCTTTGACTGTATTTGCTACATAGTGGTATATATTTTTCATCACTCTGATACCCAGGTTGCTACTTTGGTCTCCAACACAAATATCAGTGAATATTATTGTTACATTGTTAATGGTTTTATTGGCAACAGTGATTGTTTCATTATTTCTTTGTATTGCAATAGAGCATTACCTTGAATATAGATATATCTATTAGATATAAGCTGGATATTTCTGCTTGGGAGACGTCCCAATAGGTAAAACAATTTTTATTACTTTATGATACAATATGTATACTTGTACCACTTTATGATATCTGTTTTTAATAAATTGTTATAATTTTTTACACATCCTTTATGATCCCTATTTGCAGCTTTCAGTTAGCGCTTTTCTCTAATCTTTTTGTATTTAAGATAGGAAAAAGTGACAGTGGACTACAGAACATTTCAAACCCTGTATCTAATATATATATATGTGTGTGTGTGTGTGTGTGTGTGCGCGTATTATTTAATGCTAAAAAATTGCCTGATAAATACTTACCGCTTTCCTACATCACGATGTTCCTTTAAAAGACATCTGATCTCAAGCAGCCGGCTATAGAAAGACAGATGGTGGGACTAAGGTGGATAATCTATGGAAAGGTGCAGCCGTTTCCGCAAAGTTTTGAAGGGCAGAGAGAAAGAACAAAGCCCACAGGGGAAGGCAAGCTGCGGAAAAGTGAATGCTTTGCTAATTTGGAAAGAAAACTGCTAAGTGGTATTCCAGTCACAATGTCAAATCGTAAAAAGGAATAAATGTTTTCTAGAAAGATCAGCAGAAAACAAACACGTCCCGTAAGGAATTGTACAGTAACACTGAACTGCTTCTATTTTTGTAACTGGTTTGTTTTGCCCTGAAGATCTTTTCAATTCCTTGTTTTTTATTGTGGACTTTGTTTCAAGGTAAATTTATCATTACAATAAAACTTGCATCTCTTAGTTTGCACTGATGTATTTATAGATGAGAGACATTAGGGGCTCCATTTATAAAACTGAGAAAGCAGTTTTATAGATCGCTGCTTACCACCTCAAAGGTTGGGGACTTAAAACATCCCAGATGGATCCATCTGGCACTACTATCAAGCCCTGGTCTTGCACAATAGGTTGGGGCTGCACAAAAAAATTATACAATGATAACGGCAGGTGGTGAATCCTGCCTTATTTGCCCCAAATGCATATGGACATGTTCCCTGGCTGGGAACACTGTCCATTTGCTTATTAATAATAATACACCTAAGAATATGCTTCCTCAGCAAGCTCATTGATATCTACTTCTTGTCAGAGTAATCCCTCTTTAAGTTGTGAAACTATCCACCCATGAAGTGGCAGTTCTAAGAGACCCTCTGCACCCCCATGTATTACCACATGAAACACAGTTTTTTTCCTTTTTCCCATAAACAGCAAAGTTCAAATTTTTTTCTGTTATCAAATGTTCTATGTTCTCTTGGTATCTTTTGTTGAAAAGCATGGACATAAGCTCAGGAGCATGCACGTTTCTGTAGCACTTTTTGGCAGCAGTTTTGCAAGAATGTTATCCATTTACAAGAGCACTCTTACTCATTTACTGCACCCACACATATTATATACAGTTTTTCTCGCCATTAAATGGACTTTCTAAAGATATCATTATTTTCATCATAGCTTATAATTTACTATAAATATGCTGAAAAAAATGGAAAAAAACCCACTTTTTCTAACTTTGACCCCCAAAATCTGTTACAAATCTACAACCTCCAAAAAACACCCATGCTAAATAGTTTCTAAATTTTGCCCTGAGTTTAGAAATACCCAATGTTTACATGTTCTTTGCAAGTTATAGGGCAATAAATACAAGTAGCACTTTGCTATTTCCAAACCATTTATTTTTTTCAAAATTAGCGCTAGTTACATTGGGACACTGATATCTGTCAGGAATCCCTGAATAACCCTTTACATATATGTGACGGACCCTTCGGTCAGGACTGAAAGCGTTAACTTTATTTTCTAAATACAAGTTGCTGGCTCCAGCTATAATCTAATTAGTGCTAAGCATTCTATTGTTTGATCACCTCCAGAGAGAAAACGCCTAAGTGATAAGAAGAGCCAAGAGTGTCTTGTGGTTGAAGTGTTTAAGTAATATAATTCTATTGTATCATGTCAAAAGGGCGCTTTTCCCTTTTATCTAATGTACAACATTCTTTCAACCCCCATCTGGGGGGGTCAAAACCTGTATAAATACTAGGCATTCAGCCTTTAATAAACACAGTCTGTTTTTAACCTGAAATGTGGAGCTTGGTCTCATGTTTGAGGGGAAACTGATCGGGGTTGTGAATTGCTGATTGTCTATGCAGGACGTTGTCATCTGGTATTAACCTTGGTATCCTGTTGGTACCGTAACAATATATATATATATATATATATATATATATATATATATATATATATATATATATATATATATATATATATATATATATATATATATATATATATATATTAGTAGACAACCCAAAGTATCTAGGCCCATTTTGGTATATTTCATGCCACCATTTCACCGCCAAATGCGAACAAATAAAAAAAATCGTTAACTTTTTCACAAACTTTAGGTTTCTCACTGAAATTATTTGTGCAATTATGGCACAAATGGCTGTAAATGCTTCTTTGGGATCCCCTTTGTTCAGGAATAGCAGACATATATGGCTTTGGCATTACTTTTTGGTAATTAGAAGGCCACTAAATGCCGCTGCGCACCACACTTGTATTATGCCCAGCAGTGAAGGGGTTAATTAGGTAGCTTGTAGGGTTAATTTTAGCTTTAGTGTAGAGATCAGCCTCCCACCTGACACATCCCACACCCTGACCCCTCCCTGACTCCTCTCAAACAGCTCTCGTCCCTCACCCACCTCACAATTGTCACCGCCATCTTAAGTACTGGCAGAAAGTCATCCAGTATAAAAATAAAGTTTTTTTTTATTTTTGTTTATATTTATTAAGATTTTTTTGTTTTTATATTTTTTCTGAAGTGTAGAATCGCCCATTACCCCCCAACCTCCCTTGTCTCTAAGCTCCCTCTTTGACCTATTAGCCACCATCCTAGGTACTAGCTGTTGTCTGCCAGTACCTTTAGGCTCACCGGAAACAGGAGTTAAGACCTCTTTGGCAGCAGACAGCAATCCGCCCAATCACATACGATCGAGTTGATTGACACCCCCTACTAGCAAAATGCTTGTGCAATGATAAATGCTGACAGCGTATGCCCGTCCGCACATTGATAATTCGGCCCCAATATGTCAAAATTGTTTGTAAAAATTGTATAAAAGCAAACTGTAGAGAGAGCTTTGGGTGCATTAGCTTTAATCCCTCTGTTGCACAACTCTATGGCAGACTAAGCTGTATAGCTAGAAGCACGTTTTGACTGGAAACCACATTTATCTTTGAATAGGTGACATCAGCACAGTGTGTGCATTAATAGTAGTGAAGGCATAGCTGTGAGTGTTTCCTGCTGTCCCTCAGCACTGCCGGCTGCAGCTAAGGCTCCTCATAAATATAGGCATGCCCCTGAGCCTACCTTAATTTTCTTTCATTTAAAGAGCTTAGTTTCATCAGAGGATATCAAGAGGAAGAGCTAAAATTTCATAGTAGAAATACATTTGACATTAGAAAAAAAAGGAAAAAGTGTTATCACAACCCTGAAAGGTTCCCTTTAAAATGAGGTAGAAAACTGTAATTAAATGTTATGGAGAAAGAAACATTATGAAAATCCAGGTCATTTAATTAATTCATGTTTTAGTAACAATATTACTCAATTCCAGCCCCCAAGGAACAGGTCACAGTTGAATTATTTAACTGATTAAGTGGAGTTGAGACTGTTACAAAAATTGAGCTGCTGAGTAGCCCAAGAATAGAAACACTTAAAAAATTTGGCCAGTTATGGTTCTTTGGGGACTGAAATTAAGAAACACTGTTTTATAGCATTTCACTTTTTTAACAAGATTAAGTATTGTTCTATTTAGTTGTGGTGGTGTTTAGCTACAAATATCTCTACTTCTACCTAGTAGCAGCCTTATATTCCTATTTTATTTGACTTTTTATGCAATACTATTTTGTTAAAGCAACACTGTGCAAAAATATTTGCAAAAAATGCATCTATTTGTATGTACTGATTCTAAGTTATTCAATTTGATTTAGATTTGATTGTATAGTTAAATCAGCATTGTATGGAGGAATAGATCATTTAGCTCTGACATAAAAAAAAAATATATATATTTTTTTTTAGACTTTCTAATTTGTCATTTTAATTTTCCAGCTTATTTTTCCCTAGACAATGTGTAGTATAATAAGCAGTGCTCTTAAAGGGATGTTGTACTGTTAAATTTCCCCTTTAATGTTTTCACAAGTATCCATTTTATATGCAAGAGTTTATTAAATTGTTTACAGATATATCCTTTACCTTTATTTTGTACTTTAAATTAAATGATTTTGCCTGTTGACATTGACACCTATTCTAAAAATGCCAATATTGCAGTATTGGATATAGAAAAACTATGTAAACAGGAAGCATCAGTGGACATTAACCTTTAACGGGATGATTGTGCTCCATTACAATATGAAAGCATATGCTGGAAGCCCATTAACAGCAAGTGACCACCAAGACTGCATTATGGCCATAGATCTATGTTATGCGGTACAATGAGCTTTGTACCATATGGGGTAGAGCAACTTCCATTTGGCTAAAGGGTTAAAATGTAAAAATTCTGTTTATAATTTAAATAAATGTGTTAACATTAATTTAAAGGGATATGGTATATGACAAGGTGTTGGACTGATGGTAGATTTGTATGTATATGAGAGAGAGAGAGAGAGAGAGAGAGAGAGAGAGAGAGAGAGAGAGAGAGAGAGAGAGAGAGAGAAAAGCATAGTTTTATATTTTGTAAAGAATTGCGCTATTTCATCTTTGGTTTAGCGTACCTTTGGCTTAAAGTATCTTTGACTTAGCTCTTAAGCGATAGACGGGACCAGAGTTTTTCAGAGTTTTTAATAGAAGTCTATTTATGTGAGACATTTAGTGCACCCAGGCTATCTGACCTCCTGATGTTAGTGCACCCTAGGCTTTTGCCTAATCTTTTAAATTGTACTCTAAGTTTGTAACATGAGACCAAAAATGGAAGAGTTTTGGATTGTGGTCTAGTGTTATTGTGCTCTAGCGATGTTAGTGCATCATAGCGCTGACGTTTTTAGTCTCCACTTGTAATCTAGACCAATGTTAAAAGGGTTAAACACATAGGTAAATAGAACAGGCTTCAAACTCCATACATCTGTTCTGATGTCTCACTAGGGCACAGAGCTGGCATAAAGGGGACTACATGAGTCTATATTTGATCTGGGAGCTGACTTGGACGCATATCTTCATAAAGCTGCAGGGGGCATGCATCTGATCACAAATGTTTGTAGCTGGCACAATGGGTACTGCAAGTATATGTGTGTGTCTGAAGTCTCATTTGTGCATAAAGCTGACGTTATAGGGCTGTGGTGGCCATGCATGTTAGTTCTCGTCATGTAGCTGGCTTTAACAGTGGCTGCAGGTATAAATGTATCCCATTGAAGGTCTGAACTGGCAAAATTCTGTTTATATATTTTGTGAATAAACAAATTGTCCTTCATTTATTTTCATAGATAAATCAGTTTAACTACTATTATTAAGAGAAGCATTAGTAGTAATAACATTATTATTAGAAGCATTAGTAGTAATAATATTAGTATTTTTAGTTACCACTGAATATTAGGTAAAGGTGCATGAAACCCCACATTTTTATTTCATGATTCAGAAAGAGCATACAATTTAAAAAAACTTTTCAATTTACTTCTATTTTCTAATGTGCTGTTCTCTTTGTATCCTGTTCTCTTTGTATCCTTTGTTGAAAAGTATAGCTAGATAGCTAGGTAGGCTGAGGAGCTGGGAGCTAACTGCTGATTGGTGGCTGCACATACAGTATATAACTCTTATCATTGGCTTACGGATGTGTTCAGCTAGCTCACAGTAGAGCATAACTGCTGGGATATCAAGAGAATGAAGAAATTTTGATAATAGAAGTAAATTGGAAAGTTGTTTAAAATTGTGTGTTCTACCTGAATCACAAAATAAAAAATGTGGGTTTAATGTCCCTCTTAGAGCTGAAATAACTTTTTGCATGGGGCTAATATCTATCAGCTTTTTCCTCTGTTTCACAGTGTTTCATGTTTTGGCATAATTAACTTATTACAACAGGAGACGAGGAACATGCTGAGATACAGGTGCAACAGACCCTGTGCTATAAAGATTACAATCAAAAGCTCACATTTCACATAAAAAATACAATATGTATCACCTTTTGTGCAGCAGTTTTTCTGCATAAAAAGAATTGAAACAGCACTGGTCTAGTTAGCCCATCTGTTCTAAAAAAATAAATGAGAAAATGGTGCAATGCGTCAGAATGCACTTTATCTGCTCCAAAATATAAAGCTGTGGAACTCGGTTCCACTGGTGCTTTTTATGGGCTGTAGATTCCCACATATTTAATATAAAAGTTATTTATGTTACGGCTCTCTAGTGCTTTGCAGACTCCCCCAGGGTGAATGATACAAAACTCATTTTCAAAGATACAATGCAGCCTGTGAATAAATAAACAAACAGATTTTGACTAATTTCAGGGTCAAGCATCAGAGAATTTCTTCTATATACAAAGATACATCTTCCGTCTCTCATTCTCTAAGACACGTGTCTTTTGCGTAAACAAGTTACACATATTTGTAAGATTCTCCCTCCTTGGACTAGTGAAATGAACTGCAATATTTAATGTAGCATGAAATACACAATAAAATGCAGCTAATAAATCATAGTTTCTACATATATCTATCTATCTATCCATCCATCTATCTCTGCCTATTCTATGTTTGCTGCTAAGTGAAGTGACCATTAGCTCCCTAGAGATTTATAATGGTCAGAAAGGCAGGTTACCTCAGCAGTGTGTAAGATTGGTTAAAAAGGGGAAACAGAAAGTTATGGCATTAAGGACACCTCTTTCAAGCCTGATTTGTTGACTCTTTAATCAATCAGAATTTTGAAAAAAAAAAAAAAAAGTCAAGATGAATCCCCTAATACTGTTTGATAATGAGTAGGATTACTGTGGATGAAGGGCATCAATCATAAGAGAGGGCCATGTTTTAATGAAGATGAGAACCTGACTTCAAGGAAGAATGAAGAAAAAAAACATATCAGCGGTGGAATGAGGAACCGGGTTCTAGTCACAATGAGTGGTGAACCCTTGGATGTGAGTCCCTTGTGTCAATTAAGGTAATGGATTTCCTAAGTGGGGTGGATTAGTGGTGCTATGAATGAAAGGGCCATCTAGGGTAGTGGGGATTTTTTGGGTGAGAGTCCCTTTAGGGTAGGGGGATCTTTTGGATAAGGGGCCCTTTAATACTGGATGAGGCATAAAGAGACATCTCAGTGTTAGGTTTGAATGCTAGCTGTAAGAAGCATCACAGAGGGAGAGACCATTGAGCAGTAGGGATTTTAAGTGGGGAGTTTGCAAAAAAACAGGTATATGTATTTGGAGGATTTAGGGCAATGAGGACTGGGGAGAGTCTGCTGGTGGGGAAGTTCAGCTTTTGGGGTATAAAGTAAGGTGTTTGAGGGAGGAATTATTATGATGGGGCTGGGGTTAACACTTTCAGTGTTTCAGAGTCATTTCACTTCCCTGTGCTAGCGCTATTTTACTTGTTTGGCACTAATTGCAATTATATATCAATTTAAATTTTTTCTGTGAAGTAGCCACACAAATCCTATTTTGTTTTTTCCCCAGAAGAACAAGCAATTTTAGAAAACAACTGTAGTTTGCAGAAACACCATAATATGGGAAAACACCACCATGTGAAATACAAAAAAAACAACAGACATAAAATAGTTGCATCAGACGTAATCCTATATAGAGCCAGATTACAAGTGGATCGGTATTTAAAGCTCCCACTTTAAATTAACCGAGCTAGAAGTAAGCTTTTTACATGCATTGGGTAGTGCTCGTATTGCAAGTTGAAAGTAAAACATTTTCGCCCGCGCGCTATCTCGATGCGCATAAAAAGCCAAACTTAGAATATATATCGCACGTGCAATAACCTATTCCCCCATAGAAGTTTATTGAGATAAAATGTGGGGGGAAAACTAAGACCCTTCTCACGCACAAACCTGATCACATATTCTCGTGCACTAACCTGACATTTAAATATGAATATTTCACATTCCAATGTTCTTCACATAGAAGAATATGTTCTATTAATTTTTAAATACATATTTCTACATATACAGTACATGATGTTTTTTTCACACATATATATTTATACATATATATATATATATATATATATATATATATATATATATATATATATATATATATATATATATATATATATATATATATATATATATATATATAGGAATGGAAATATTTACAGTAAATACACAGTTAAACACTTTATTAAAAATTAATATTGCATAAATATGTTTTTACATGTTTTCATCAAATGCAAAGGGCTCCAATGCACTTTTATATATATGCATTATGTGTGTGCATATGTATTTATGTGTTTATATGTTTATTTATGTCTGTAAATACATATATACACATATAAATACATATACACACATACAAAAATTTATATATGCATACATACATATACATCTTTATATGTATGTATCTCTATGTCAAAGCCCCTCATATCTTTGAGCCTTTATAACTTTTTTTGCAATATTTTTTTTAAATAATTTTATTAGACAGTGTTAATATGAGTGTAACTGTACTTTGTAGTGTATTTTTTATGTGTTAACAGTTAACCATAGCCCTGAGGTTGCACTATCCTGACGAGAGTTAATTTCAATTGTGCTCAAACAATCGCGTTTATTTTCAACTTGTAATACGAGCAAAAAACTTGCACTAACACCCGTGAAAATATAACCTTTTTGCTTGCATGTAACTGTTAGCGCCCCACTTGTAATCTAACCCAGTGTTTTTCAACCAGTGTGCCGTGGCACACTAGTGTGCCATGAGAGATCCTCAGGTGTGCCACGGCAGACTGACAACAGTGTGACATATTTTTTAAACTTTGCTTGTTTTTTACTCCCAGTGCAGGGGTAGTTTGTAGGAGGCATGGCATAACAGCACAATACATACAGTATGTGTGTGTTTGTGTGTATGTATATATATATATATATATATATATATATATATATATATATATATATATATATATATATATATATATATATGCTGTATTAGGCTACAATGTGTGATTTTTTTTAAATTTTGGGATGGTGGTGTGCCACAGGATTTTTTAATGTATAAAAGTGTGCCACGGCAAAAAAAAGGTTAAAAATCACTGATCTAACCCATAGTATTTTACAAGATCGTCTAATGTTAAAGTGATATAAAACAGCCTGTTTCATTGTTGTAATAAAAAATGGGTTAACATCATAGAAAGAATTGTACTATTTATCCTTTTAAAATAATTTTACCTTTTATTTATTTTTTAACTTCATTTGTGCAGGATCAATTACTTCCTGTCACAGACCCACATGGGGGCTATGGTCTCTATAGGAAAGCAAAGCAGTAGATTTGCCTTTAAAGTGGTTGGTAGGAGAAACCTATAATAGCTACAGTCAGATTCTTGCCCATGCTCAGTAGAGGACTTTTGCTGCAAAAATCATGTGACAGTAAAACTCAAGTTCTGTAATGTCAGCTTCCTTATCTCACTAAAGTGGCTACACTGACAATTTGTAAGTGCTCATTTAGCAAGAAAACAAGTACGTTGTTTTCAATTTTTAGCATAATCTGTTTCTTTGTATGTTTAGTTTGAAAAAAGTATTATATTTTACTTAAGGAGTACACATTTATTTTGTTTCTTGTATTTTTTTTTATTAGTTCAGAGAAACATGGACCTATGACCTATGACATCATAAACACATCAAAATGCTGTTAGCGGTTCATCCCAGATGATCATTAATTCTATGACAATCACTTGAGAGTTACATGAACATGAAGCCCCTTATTTAAATGGTTAGACCTTAATCTTTCAAATGAGGAATCTTATGATATATTTCTATGGTGAGGGTTAATTAGTTGCCAGAACCCCTAAAACAAAACCAATACTGTGAGATATTTGTTCTTATTATAACATTCACCTGGCAGCTGGACATACACAGACTACTCATTTGAAGGATGAGGATTTCTACTTTTAAAAAACAGGGTATCATGTTTTTTTATGTATTGTGGAGACCAAATAGGGGATACCCCACCGCCCTGACATTGTTCCATATCCCAATTGTTCTGTCAGAATATTACTGTTGCTGTGGGGATTAGCAAATTGTCACCTGGGCATGTGATTCCCTCCTTTAAAAGAGTGGGCAGGTGCCCCATTGTAGTTCTTATTTGGGGGTGCTTGGGATTGCAATTTCTATGGCAAATCAACTTCTACCCAAAAGGTTAACCCCTTAATGACCAGGGGCATACCCTGTACCACGCTGGTATTTCAATAGGGCTTATTTTTTTTTATAGCGCGGGCTAGCGAGACCATTCAAATTCAGGAAGCCTGCAGGAGGATGGGAGGTCATAATAGCATGGTCTTGCCGACCTGTGCTATTATAGGACAAAAAACCCTTAGTGATTAGCGTTGTACAAGGTACGTCATGGGCCTCCATTACATATGCAGCGTCGCCCACAGAATCCTCCTACGCCAGATTTTACGCGATTTTAGTATTACATATACGGCGTAGCATACAAGTTACGCGCGTATATTTCACCCGTCGCTCGCAATTATTACTCCCATAGGCTAACATGGGACCGCGTCATAAATCGGTATCCAATATCCAGCGCAAGGACTTACGTGGCGAAAATGGAGAAATCTTACTCCATTTTTATCTTGCATAAAAGGCAGCCGTAGCAGGCCTTTCACTGAGTATGGGAGCACCGTAACTCCAGAAAATGCCTGCAAAAATAAACTAACACCTAACGCATGCGCAATGTCTATCTACCTGTCAACTGCAATCCCCCACCGCAATAATTAATAAAGTCTATTAACCCCTAAACCGCCATAGCCCACAACGCAATAAACCTAACCCCTAACCTAACCCCCATAACCTAACCCCCCTAACCTAACCCCCCCTAACCTAACCCCCCCTAAATAAACTAAAATTAGCTAATTCACAAAATACTAAAGTTACCATTAAATATAAAAATATTTACACTACTTCTAAAATTCAAATAAACTAAGTATAAATTAAAGGGGCAGTCTACTCAAAATTCAGGAGTAGACTGTCCCTTTAAGCAAGAATTACAGAAAATAAAAAAATCTAAGATTACTGAAAATAAAAAATAAAATTACAAAATTTTAAATAAATTACACCTAATCCCTATGAAAATAAAAAAGCCCCCCCCAAAATAAAAACACCCCCTAATCTAATCAACTACCAGTAGCCCTTAAAAGGACTTTTTGCAGGGCATTGCCCCAAGATAATCAGCTCTTTTGCACAAAAAATACACACAGCCCCCCCTACCAGTAAACCCCCCCACCCACCAAACCCCCCCCAAAAAAAATACTAACACTAAAAACGCTAAACTACCCATTGCCCTGAAAAGGGCATTTGTTGGGCATTGCCCTTAAAAGGGCATTCAGCTCTTTTGCTGCCCCCCCTATCTAAATAAACTAAATCCCCCCAAAAACCTCTTAAAAAACCCTAAGTCTAACCCCCAAGTGGTCCTAACCTGTCCTGAAGTTCAGTGGAGAAGGTCCTGTTCCAGGCGGTGAAGTCTTCTTCCAAGCGGCGACCTCTTCTTTCTTCCAGGAACCAGCCGGCGCGGAGCGGAGGGCGGAGTTGAAGACCGGCGACGCTGGAATAGAAGACCGGCGACTCTGGAACTAAAGACCGGCGACCGCTGAGCCATGGAGCGTGGAGGATCCTCTTCATACGATCTCCGCGGTACACTGAATAGGAATTCAAGGTACGCGATTAAAAATGGCATCCCTTGAATTCCTATTGGCTGATTTGAGCCTTCAAATTCAAATCAGCCAATCGGATGAGAGCTACTGAAATCCTATTGTTTGTTCAAATCATCCAATAGGATAAGAGATACTGAAATTCTATTGGCTGATTTGAACAATGGTGGCATGAAATATACCAAAATAAGCCTAGATCAATACTTTGGGTTGTTTACTACACTACATTAAAGCTAAAATTAACCCTACAAGCTCCCTACAAGCTACCTAATGAACCCCTTCACTGTTGGGCATAATACAAGTGTGGTGCGCAGCAGCATTTAGCGGCCGTCTAATTACCAAAAAGTAATGCCAAAGCCATATTTGTCTGCTATTTCTGAACAAAGGGGATCCCAGAGAAGCATTTACAACCATTTGTGCCATAATTGCACAAGCTGTTTGTAAATAATTTCAGTGAGAATCCTAAAGTTTGTGAAAAAGTTAGTAAAAAAGTTAACAAATTTTTTTATTTGATCGCATTTGGCGGTAAAATGGTGGCATGAAATATACCAAAATGGGCCTAGATCAATATTTTGGGTTGTCTACTAATATATATATATATATATATATATATATATGTGTGTGTGTGTGTGTGTGTGTGTGTGTGTGTGTGTGTGAAGGTTTATTCAGGGACTCCTGACAGATATCAGTGTTACAATGTAACTCGCTAATTTTGAAAAAAAATGATTTGGAAATAACAAAGTGCTACTTGTACTTATTACCCTATAACTTGCAAAAAAAAAGCAAATAACATGTAAACATTGGATATTTCTAAACTCAGGACAAAATTTAGAAACTATTAAGCATGGGTGTTTTTTGGTGGTTGTAGATTAACAGATTTTGAGGGTTAAATTTAGGAAAAGTGTGGGTTTTTTCAATTTTTTCATCATATTTTATAAAAAAAAAATTATAGTAAGTTATATGATATGATGACAATAATGGTATCTTTAGAAAGTCAATTTAATGGCAAGAATAATGGTATATAATATGTGTGGCTACAGTAAATGAGTAAGAGGAAAATTACAGCTAAACACAAACACTGCAAAAATGTAAAAATAGCCCTGGTCCTTAAAGGGACAGTCAACACCAAACTTTTTGTTGTTTAAAAAGAAAGATAATCTCTTTATTACCCATTCCCTAGTTTTGTATAACCAACACAGTTATAATAATACATTTTTTACCTCTGTAATTACCTTGTATCTGAGTTTCTGCCGACTGCCCCCTTATTTCAGTTTCACTTTTGACAGACTTGCATTTTAGCCAATCAGTGCTCACTCCTAGGTCACTTCACGTACATGAGCTCAATGTTATTTATATGAAACACATGAACTAATGCCCTCTAGTGGTCAAAATGCATTCAGATTAGAGGCAGTCTTCTAAGAAATTAGGATATCAACCTTCTAGGTTAAGCTTTCAACTAAGAATAGCAAGAGAACAACGCAAAATTTGTGATAAATGTAAATTGCGAAGTTGTTTAAAATTATATGCTCTGGTCACTAAGGGGTTAAAAGGATACTAAACCCAAATTGTTTTCTTTCATGATTCAGATAGAACATGCAATTTTAAGCAACTTTCTAATTTACTCCTATTGTCAATTATTCTTTGTTCTCTTAATATCTTTATTTGAAAAACAGGAATGAAAAGCTTAGGAGTCGGACCATTTTTGGTTCAGACCCTGGGTTATGCTTGCTAATTGGTTTGCTAAATGGAGCCACCAATAAGCAAGCGCTTTCCATGGTACAGAACCTCAAATTGGCTGGCTCCTAAGCTTTATATTCCTGCTTTTTAAATAAAGATAGCAAGAGAACGAAGAAGATATTTTGATAATAGGAGTAAATTAGAAAGTTGCTTAAAATTGCCTGCTTTATCTGAATCATGAAAGAAAATTTTGGGTTTAGTTTTACTTTAACTAGATGCAGGCGGCGGCTACACTGAGAACATGAACACGTTCATATAGCATGAAAAAAATAAGTTGTTTGCTGTTCTTAACACAATAGACTAGATAACAAGTGAGGCATTATCTTAACGTTCACTGGCAAAGAGGCAAAGTTAGACATTGTACACTAGATTTTTCTTTGCATATATGTTTTGTAGATGATCCCCTTATATAGCCCATATACTGTATATGGATGTGTTTTTGTAAAAATGTATAGTTTTGCTTATTTTTAAATAACATTGTGCTGATTTTCAGACTCCTACCCAAGCCCAAAAGTTTTAGATGCATACTGATGTATACAGACTTCTGATTGCTTCTGTTTGTATAATGGGTCTTTTCATATGCGGGGGAGGGGGGAGGTTCTGCTTTCAGCCCCTAATTTAGTGGGTGTCCCAGGCTAATCTCATTAACAGTGCTCAATTGGGAGCAATTAAGTACATTTTTAAAAGGTTTTATACTGGATTTTTATATCGGTCTCTGTGCATACTTTTCTTTATAGTAGTGTCCATTACATGCAGTTATATGAAAATTTGTGTATACTGCCCCTTTAATGAAAAAAAGTTGCCCCAATTGTCCAGAAATAAAGAGGACTATAGAGTAATATAAACTAAAAATATGAGCATCTTTATTTATTTTATTTTTAAAAAACTGCAGGGGGGGGGGGGTTAGAAAAAAAACTGCACTAAAAGTGCCTTTACATGGATGTCAATGGGGGACCGTGTTTTTACTCTTTAAATATATATGTATATAAGCATATACAGCTATATTTATTTATTGCTCCCTGTGCTGCGCTAGGTGGTTTGCCGTGTCTGTCGACATGAAAACGAGGCTTTCATTGAAGCTTATGGAAGCGTGCTCTCATCAGCACTTGGCTTTGGGCATTCGCATTGCACCGCACTTGTAATTACTGAGTGGAGCACAAATATCACGCTTGAGTAGGCGCTATATTGTGCTCCACTTGTAATCTTAGCCCATTGTGTTTATCTTTATGCTTAGTTTGGTTTAACATATTTGTTTTTACTAAAGTAGTACTGCTTCATATCCCTTTAAGGTTGATATACGGTTATTGCCATATTTACAGTGATTATCTGCACCTTACATGGGCAGGAGACAAATAAGGGGTCTCTATTCCCGATAATTCATCTGAGTGCTGATGTAACATAGAAGAGATTTGTTTGCTGTCTGATGTCATAGAGAGCAAACAAATCTCTTCTATGTTACATCAGCACTCAGATGAATTATCGGGAATAGAGACCCCTTATGGATCAGACACACACACTGTGACATTGGAGCAATGGGAAAGGATATCTGCATCAGAAGGTAGATCACTCCCAGAAGAATGACATTTCCATCCTCTGCACTTTGATGGCAAAGAATGACAATGTGAAATAAATGTGATAATACAATATTACAATATACACAAAAGATGAACCATAAAATGAAAGTTCATATGTAAGGATATATTCGTTCTCTCTGGGTTTTTCAGACCACTGTGTTCCTCCAATGCTCTCAAACAAAAAGGAAACAAAATATGCAACATAGTGTAACTCTGTAACCACTTGAAGGAGAATTGATACACTTGTTAACGAGTGATTACTTACATTTGTTGGAGCTTAAAACCAAGCTCAGGGAAATGCACACTCCCATTTTATACTGGTGGTAAACAGTTACTCTCACGCAGATATGATAAAATCTAATATTTATTAAAATATATAAAAAGCATCACAAATGCAACATAGACACCTTTGACATAGGGTAAATGAGCAATAATATGTATGATATTACTCAAAAGAGCAGTTCCAAGTCCTGGATGGTGATGGATGGAAAAGCAGAAACTTAACCGTTAAAACCTCCACCTTATAATACCAGTAGGGAACACTCCTCCCCCAGGTGTTCAAGCAAATGTAGAGATGCACTTGAGAGTCTATTGTTACAGTTCCGACGTACGTTTCGCTGGATCAGCTGATCCAGCGAAACGTACGTCGGAACTGTAACAATAGACTCTCAATAGACACAGTGGTCTGAAAACCCAGAGAGAAAGAATATATCGTTACATATGAACTTTCATTTTATGGTTCATCTTTTGTGTATATTGTAATATTGTATTATCACATTTATTTCACTTTTATACGTTTTGTGATATTTTGGTATATTTATTATATAAAGGATGACAATGTGTTGGGGTTAACTTGGTTCAATTCTCTGGTTGCAAAAGTGTGCTGTAGTATACAGGTATATAATAGGTTACAGCTCTCTCAGACTTGGTGATGGTGGTAGCAGATGGTGGGAAAGAGGGAAAGTACCAGGAGTTTTAGAAAACACATCCACTAACATTATATACTGTATATCAGTATAATGTCTTTAACATTTTATTTTTTTCCGCTTACATGTTTAGTGTAGGGATTATCCATATGCCTCTCATAGGATGGGGTAGATTTATTATGCTGCGGATGCAGCTGTTTCCGCACGAGCCTGCCGAAAACATAAGTGAAGAAGCGGCGGTCGTAAGACCACTACTCCTTAAATCATCAGCCACCTCTGAGGTGGCAGACAGCAATCATTCCGATCGGATACAATTGGGATGATTGACACCCCCTGCTAACGGCTGATTGTCCACGAATGTGCAGGGGGCGGCATTGCACAAGCATTTCACCAGAAATGCTTGTGCAATGTTAAATGCTGACGGGGGATCATGTACGCCTGACACTTGATAAATCTACCCTGATGTCTTATACAGTTGGGAGCAATCTGATAAGAATTTTAAAGTTCCAATACTTTTGTGCTGTTGATAAATTTTGTGCATGATATGTGGTTTGTAAATATTAATTTACACTAATATAAAGCATAGTAAGTTCATGCATAAATAAAATGAAAAGACTAATGGTATATAACATGCAGGTTTCTCCACCTTTGGACCTGCTTATAAACACTTGTTTCTCAGCTTTAGTGCCAGAGGTCACAATTAGAAGAGGTGATTGCCTCTGTGACATTCAAATGCTCAGCTTGGCATTTGTTCTGTTTGAATGTTCCAATATAATGAATCTAACATTTCCTTAAAATGAATGTTATCTTGGTAGGTATAAAAATGTAACATTTTAATATCAAATGGAGCATTAGATTTTTTTTAAATAAAATGTTACGTTTAGCATAACAAAATGTAACTGGTTTTATGATAATGAATGTGGACTGTTTCAAACAAACAGATCTGGCCAATGTATGTTGTTTGAATGAATGAGCTAAACAAATATTAGGTTAGAAGTCATGCATTACAAATGTACTAGTGATAGCTGTTACTGTGTACGGAGAGTATGTATGCACCCTCCTCAGATCACCACGCCTGATAGTGGCATATAATTGTCACAGGTAATGCAAACTGAGTCATCACCAGCACAATTTATGGTATATACAGATAAAAGTACATTATCCTGTAAGCGAAGAACATTGGAATGTTTAATATGTACAGTAAATATACAGTAAAACACAGAAATATTTGTATGCACACACATATATACACACATATATATACATACATGTTTAGACATGTATATATAGGTATCTCTGTGTTAACCCCTTAAGGACCAAGGAAGTTCTATTTAAGGAACAAGGACATACATAGCATATTGAGGCATCGTGCAATACCCTTTAGGCAACTACCAATGCAGAGAGGGCCACTCTGTGAACTTCTCTGCATCGGCCAGCGCTGGTGCCGATCGTTGGTGGCGTGGGAGGGATACGAGGGATGTGAGTGGGAAGCCTATCGTTAAGCATAATATGTGAAGGAAGGAGAGGGAAGGAGGGAGAGGGAGGGGGGAATAAGTGTTGGGGAAAGGAATCTGGGAGGGGGTAGGGTATGGGGGGGCAGCTACACTACAGAAAAATTGGTGTTTTATTTTTTTTTATATAAAAAAGCAATTTTTTTTTTAGCAAACTGGGTACTGGCAGACAGCTGCCAGCACTTAAGATGGCGGTGACAATTGTGAGGTGGGGGAGGGAAGAGAGCTGTTTGAGGGGGGTCAGGGAGGTATCAGGGGGTGGGATGTGTCAGATGGGAGGCTGATATTTACACTTAAGCTAAAATTAACCCTACAGGGTACTTAATTAACCCCTTAACTGCTGGGCATTATACAAGTGTGGTGCGCAGCAGCATTTTGCGGTCTTCTAATTACCAAAAAGCAATGCCAAAGCCATATTTGTCTGCTATTTCTGAACAAAGGGGATCCCAGAGAAGCATTTACATCCATTTGTGCCATAATTGCACAAGCTGTTTGTAAATAATTTCAGTGAGAAACCTAAAATTGTGAAAAAGTTATCGATTTTTTTTATTTGATCGTATTTGGCGGTGAAAAGGGGACATGAAATATACCAAAATGGGCTTAGTTCAATACTTTGGGTTGTCTACTACACTACACTAAAGCTAAAATTAACCCTACAAGCTATACCTTATTATACCTAGCGGCCTTCTAATTACCGAAAAGTAATGCTTCTCTCGAGATCCCATAGAAGCATTTGCAACCATTTGTGCCATAACTGCACAAGTTTGTAAATAATTTCAGTGAGAAACCTAAAGTTTGTGAAAAAGTTAGTAAAATAGTTAACGGCTAGATTACGAGTTTTGCGTTATGAGTGAAAAAGCTTCATAACGCTGCTTTTTCACTAACGCTGGTATTACGAGTCTTGCAGGTATAGGTGTACCGCACACCTTTTTGGCCGTAACGCAAAGTAACTACCGCAGCTTTCAAAAAGTCCTTTTTCAATGGGACTTCCATAGCGCCGGTATTACGAGTTTGCCTGTCCGGCCAAAAGGTGAGCGGTACAGCCAATAGAATGCAAGCTAAATCCTATTGGCTGATAACTATTAGTTATATTGTAGCTATCTTAGGGTTTATTTTATAGGTAAGTATTAAGTTTTAAATAGGAATTATTTAGGTATTAATTGTAATTTTTATTTAGATTTATTTTAATTATGTTCAAGTTAGTGGGTGTTAGGGTTAGGGTTACGTTAGGGTTAGACTTAGGGTTAGGGTTAGGGGTTAATAACTTTAGTATAGTGGCGGCGACATTGGGGGCGGCAGATTAGGGGTTAATAAGTGTAGGTAGGTGGCGGCGATGTCGGGGGCGGCAGATTAGGGGTTAATAAATGTAGGTAGGTGGTGGCGATGTTGGGGGCGGCAGATTAGGGGTTAATAAGTGTAGGTAGGTGGCGGCAACATTGGGGCGGAAGATTAGTGGTTAATAAGTGTAGGTAGGTGGCGTTGATGTCGGGGGCGGCAGATTAGGGGTTAATAAGTGTAGGTAGGTGGCGGCAACATTGGGGGCGGAAGATTAGGGGTTAATAAGTGTAGGTAGGTGGTGGCGACGTTGGGGTGGCAGATTATGGGTTAATAAGTGTAATGTAGGTGGCGGCGATGTCGGGGGTGGCAGATTAGGGGTGTTTAGACTTAGGGTTTATGTTAGGGTGTTAGGTGTAAACATAACTTTTCTTTCCCCATAGGAATCAATGGGGCTGCGTTACGGAGCTTTACGCTCCTTTATTGCAGGTGTTAGGCTTTTTTTAGCCGGCTCTCCCCATTAATGTCTATGGGGAAATCGTGCACAAGCACGTAAAACCAGCTCAAAGCAGCGCTGGTATTTGTGTGCGGTATGGAGCTCAATTTTGCTTAACGCTGCCATATTGCCTGCTAACGCCGGGTTTATGAAAACCTGTAATAGCAGCGCTATAGGGAGGTGAGCGGTGGAAATAACTTGCAAGTTAGCACCGAGCCGCTCATAACACAAAACTCGTAATCTAGCCAAATTTTTTTTAATTTGATCGCATTTGGCGGTGAAATGGTGGCATGAAATATACCAAAATGGACCTAGATCAATACTTTGGGTTATCTACTAAAAAAATATATATACATGTGAAGGGTTATTTAGGGATTCCTGACAGATATCAGTGTTACAATGTAACTATGGCTAATTAAAAAAAAAAAAATGGGTTGGAAATAGCAAAGTACTACTTGTATTTATTGCCCTATAACTTGCAAAAAAAGCAAAGAGCATGTAAACATTATGTATTTCTAAGCTCAGGACAAAATTTAGAAACTATTTTGCATGGTTGTTTTTTGGTGATTGTAGATGTGTAACAGATTTTGGGGGTCAAAGTTAGAAAAAGTGTGTTTTTTCCATTTTTTTATCAGATTTTATATTTTTTTATAGTAAATTATAAAAATATCTTTAAAAAGTCAATTTAATGGCGAGAAAAACGGTATATAATATGTGTGGGTACAGTAAATGAGTAAGAGGAAAATTACAGCTAAACACAAACACCGCAGAAATGTAAAAATAGCCCTGGTCCTTAACGGTAAGAAAATTGAAAAATGGTCTGGACACTAAGGGGTTAAAGTATAGTTGCTGGAGTAGGTGGCGCAAAAAATGCTATTCCCAATGTGTAAATTAAATAATGGATTATATACAGTGGTATATTGCTATTGTCCCTATGTCCTAGAAATATGTTTTATTTGGTGTATGTGGCACGTATCGCTATTTCCTATATATATATATATTGTTTCTACAGTTCTGTATAGTGTTCCTCTTAAACCAGAAAAAAACCTTTATTTGAAAAACTCTTTATAGTGAATATAATCAACGGACTTGGTTGTAATATTAATTTTTACAATTTTTATTTAATATAAAAGGTACATAAATAAAAGAAAAAAATATATGGTTATGTAACACGAGATTATGTAATTATCTTGACACCGGTGTCTGCTGAATATGGATACAAATGTATCTGATAAGTTAAAACTTTAAAATAAATTAAAATAGAAAGTCACACATAAAACAATCATTACACACTTTCTATATAGCCTTAATTCTATACAGTTCAGATGTTTGCTAAATGATTTCTTGATAAGACTTTGTTGTTTAAATTCAACAAACTATTAAGCAGAGCATATGTGGTGTTTAACACACTATAAAATGATATGTGTAAAACAATACCTTATAGTGTATCTGTTTGATATCACTATGTTACTAGAAAATATAGGTGTCCTGAGTAGGTCTGTGACCGTTTAAATGAGGTCGTCAGATTCCCCCGTTTTTAAATGAGCCTATTTGGCCGCTTGATATGGGGTATTTGACCCTGCTTGAAATATACAGGTTAAATGCGGTTAAATATATAATTGTATGTAGATTTCTTCACGGTCAGTGACCTAACTTGCTGTTGCAGCTTTTCAACTGTGGGGTCTCTCGGTGTATGAATACAAATGCGGTTAAATATATGCCGCTATGGACTATACCACTGTATATAATCCATTATTTAATTTACACATTGGGAATAGCATTTTTTGCGCCACATACTCCAGCAACTATATTTTTTAAAAACCATTGGGATAAGGTTTTTTCAGGTGAGCTAAATTCCCCACCTACCTTACAGTCTAACTCATTTTTTTTAACTAAGGGGTTAAAGCCCTTTGATTGCCTTTTTTTTTCTAACACCTGAGATTATCAGGCCCATTTATCAAGCTCCGTACGGAGCTTGAAGGGCCGTGTTTCTGGCGAGTGTTCGAACTGGACCCTCAAAAAAAAAAAAAAATTAAAAAACTAAATAAATTTATATATATATATAATATATATATATTGCAAAATACCTTTAAATATGCTAGAAAATGCACCACTAAAAATATGGCAATACCACCTTCCTACTTTTAACAGGTAGGTAATGATCATTTTTCATTTACATCTCTTTCTTATCTAGTCCTAAAGATATGCTAAATATTTACTATTGTCCCTTTTTTGTGTCATGTTGAGACTGAAATGCAATACACTCTTCACTATAAAACAAACATATTCCTGGAATAATTTATCTAGCTCACCTGGGTTTTCACTTAAGTAGGATGTAGGTTTGTACACGGGCTAGTAACATACATGAGTACTTTATTATCATTTTTAACCAAATAGTGCCTGTAATAATTTAGTTTTGGCTCCCAGCCAGCGTTGGCTCTTTAATTGAACCAGATGGGACCATGGGACCCATGTGGTATTTGACAGGGTTGGTGCATAGTGAGAGCATACCCTGTATGTTGCTGGTCGTTAAGGGTTGTGGTGGGACCACGCTTTTATTCCCTCCCTCCTGCTGGGCACCGGAAATAGAGCGGTCTTGCCACTGGTGGCATGACCTCCATATTAAAAACATAATCCCCATAGAAAGACCAACGATGTACAGGGTACGTCGCTGGTGATTAAGGGGTTAATACATCATAGGAATCCAAACAACAAACAACATTTCAGGGTTTCCCCAAAATGTAGTATTATTTGAATTCCCATGATTTATCAATAAAGTAATATGTTTACAAGCAAGTGTGGCTAACTATTATTATTTTTTGACAATCAACTGGGTATCAGCTTCAAATGTGCTGAACCTTAATGTTTGAGATGTTGACTATGGTTGAATTTAGACTGTAGTAAATGGGAGGAATCATTTATTTTTGGATTTGGGCAACACAATGTTTTGGGTCTGCTCTGCCCAGTACACTCAGCCACTAGAGACTGCTTCCAAATGAGGTTCATTATTTTGCAGTTTTTATAGTTAAGGTATCATTTGAGCATTAATTAAAAAAATATGTTTCTTAATATGTCAACACAATCTTTAACATTAGAATAAATTATTTCAAACAACCAAGAAATGTTGTTTAAAAGATCAAAATGATTTTTTTAAAAGATCAAAATGATTTTTTTAAGAAGCAGCAGCTGAAAATTTTGAAAAGTCAAAAGATCCAGTGACAAAATGCTGGAAAATATTTTTCTGATAGGCTGGAATCCCACAATTGAATCATGTCTACGCAGAATATAGTGGTTGTTAATATGCCACAAATGCATTTGAAAAAGTACCTTCTACCCATTGAGGTTTAGGTTAATGTATTTCAGTTATTGTATTTTGCAATATTATACCTAATGTCATAAAGCTATATAATATGTTGGCGCTTTATAAATAATAATAATAATAATAATAATAATATTAGGATATTTAAATGTATTGCAATGGCTTCAAATTTGAATACCATTGATAAAGACAAGCAAGATACTTTGTGTGGGAATTTTGATGGATTAAATGTTTGGACACATAAGTTAAATATATTTATTTATACCTAATTTTATTTTAAATACATATTTATTATCCCCTCATTGGTAGTTTACAGTTGCCAATAGATTATGTATCCAAGAATAGAATCTTTAATTTATCATTTATTTATCATATATTTTAATTCCACAACACAGTGGTGGAACTGTTAGCTCACAGCTAAAAATACATAAACACTTATTCCTAACATCAAACCCAGACTCTTAACCCAACCCTAAATGCTAATCACGAATTCCAATTCCAACTCTAACCCTAGCCCTAACCTGAAACTCTTAACTAAACCCTTATATTCACCATAATATAACCCCTTATTCGTAACATTAACCCCAATCTCTTCTCTAACCAAAATCCCCCTTAACTAAGACAGCAGCAACAGATGTCATCATTTTTTGCTTGTGTCATTATGGTTGTGGGATCTTATGGATAGCAAGATAAGACATTAACAGGTGCAAGTTTGTTGCTTGCAAGATACCATATAAGTGGTCAGCACTATACAAATATCTCATGTCAGAGGCAGAAGGTCCTATTGAACAAATGTCTTCTTCATTGTAAATGTGGCTTCTTTACCCTCCTATTTATTTAACTGATAAGGCTGCCATCTATTTGTTCTTGTTACTGAAATTTACACAACTAACGACTTTTTTTTGCCTCATTTAACTAATATCAATTTGTGTTGAATTGTCACATTTGTAAAACATCTCTGAAAGACTGGTATGCAGTCCTATGATATTTGTATCTTCAGCTGTTTATTCTTTACTGCGTTTAATACAAGCATATGGCAAAAAGTGCCTTCAATTTAAAGACGACTTATAAGTTTGCTACTGTTTTTAGTTGGGTTTTCTATTCATTTTTAGTATTGCTGTAAACCTGCCAAATATCTATCTGTATTTAATGAATTATAAAAACGTATACATTATTTTTGGACATTTTAAAAATGTCTGCTTTTTGTCAATGACTATAATTATATTATTTTTAATCAAGTAATAATAATAATAATAGTAATAATAATAGTTATTAGGGACCCCCCAAAAAAAAAATATATATATATATAGATAAACATACAATACCATTTATGGTGCATATACTGTACATACATCAGTGTCATGAAATACAAGTACATTTTTAGCTAACGGTTTGCAATAAAAAAAGAGAACTATACGCATAAGCTAAAGTGTGTTTTATACATAAAAAGGATAAAGGGACATTAAACTGAAATAAAGTACTGTCTTATAATAAAATGTATCGGTTAAATGTGTGAAACTATCCTTTGTTTGAACAAGTTAAAGGTTGTTCTATTAATGTTGTAGATAACAGGAAATGTATGTTTTGTGCAGCTTTTCTCTCGTAATACATTCTAATGTACTGTCTTTAAAACGCAACAAAAAAACTATTTATCTTTATTGTCTCTTTAAAGGGACATGAAACCCCAAAATTTTCTTTCATGATTTAGGTAGAACATACAATTTTAAACAACTTTCCAGTTTACTACTATTATCAAATTTGCTTCTTTCTCTTGGTATCATTTGTTAAAGGAGCAGCAATGCACTACTGGTTCCTAACTGAACACATGGGTGATCCAATGACAATCGGTATATATATGCAGCCACCAATCAGCAGCTAGAACCTAGGGGCGCAATCCAATATACGGCGTAGGTTTCGGCGCAAGCAAGGGAACCCGCGCCGCCCGTAATTTCACCTTGCACATCGGGGTATTACATATACCCCGCCGGCAGTTCCTAAAGTGCCGTAAGTCTGATAAACTAGCGATGTCCAGAAATGAGCCTAAGTAAGTAAAATTTTAAATCTCCCGTAACTGTCTAACACGCCTCCCAAAAATAAGTCCGACACGTATACCCCTATATCCGCAATCCCCCCTCTCACTCCTAATAATAAATGTATTAACCCCTAAACCGCCATAGCTCACACCGCAAGTAATAACTAAATTATTAACCCCTAATCCGCCATAGCCTCCACCGCAATAAACCTATTCTATTATTAACCCCTAAACCGCCATAGCAAACACCGCAATAAACCTATTCTATTATTAACCCCTAATCCGCCATAGCCCACACCGCAATAAACCTATTCTATTATTAACCCCTAAACTGCCATAGCCCACACCACAATAAACCTATTCTAGTATTAACCCCTAAACCGCCATAGCCTATTAAATCTATTAATCCCTAATCTGTCGCCGCCACTATAATAAAGTTATTAACCCCTAAACCTAAATCTAACCCTAATACCCCCCTAACTTAATTATTATTTAATTGAATCTAAATAATATTACTATTATTAACTAAAGTATTCCTATTTAAAACTAAATACTTACCTATAAAATAAACCCTAAGATAGCTACAATATAATTAATAATTACATTGTAGCTATTTTAGGATAAAATTTTATTTTACAGGCAACTTTATATTTATTTTAACTAGGTACAATAGCTATTAAATAGTTAATAATTATTTAATAGCTACCTAGTTAAAATAATTACAAAATTACCTGTAAAATAAATCCTTACCAAAGTTATAAATACACCTAACACTACACTATCATTAAATAAATTAAATTAATTAACTACAATTAGCTAAAATTAAATACAATTAACTAAAATAAACTAAAGTACAAAAACAAACACTAAATTACAGAAAAAAAATTACAAGAAGTTTAAACTAATTACACCTAATCTAAGCCCCATAATAAAATAAAAAAGCCCCCCAAAATAATAAAATGCCCTACCCTATACTAAATTACAAATAGCCCTTAAAAGGGCCTTTTGCGGGGCATTGCCCCAAAGTAATCAGCTCTTTTACCTGTAAAAATACAATACCCCCACCACCACCCACACACCCTTATTCTAAAACCCACCCACTCCCCCCTTAAAAAACCTAACACTACCCCATTGAAGATCACCCTACCTTGAGTCGTCTTCACCCAGCCGGGCACAAGTGGTCATCCAATCCGGGCAGAAGTCTTCATCCGATGGGGCAGAAGAGGATATCCAGACCGGCAGAAGTCTTCATCCTATCCTATCTTCTTCCATCCGATGAGGAGCGACTCCATCTTGAAGACATCCGGCGCGGAGCATCCTTCCAGCATGACGGACTAACGACGAATGACGATTCCTTTAAATGACGCCATCCAAGATGGCGTCCCTCGAATTCCGATTGGCTGATAGGTTTCTATCAGCCAATTGGAATTAAGGTAGGAAAAATCCTATTGGTTGATTTAATCAGCCAATCGGATTGAAGTTCAATCCGATTGGCTGATAGGATCAGACAATAGAATTGACCTTGCATTCTATTGGCTGATCCAATCAGCCAATCGGATTGAACTTCAATCCGATTGGCTAATTATTATTATTTAATGATAGTGTAGTGTTAGGTTTAATTGCAACTTAGGTTAGGTTTTATTTTACAGGTAAATTTGTAATTATTTTAACTAGGTAGCTATTAAATAGTTATTAACTATTTAATAGCTATTGTACCTAGTTAAAATAAATACAAAGTTGCCTGTAAAATAAAAATAAACCCTAAGCTAGCTACAATGTAACTATTAGTTATATTGTAGCTATCTTAGGGTTTATTTTATAGGTAAGTATTTAGTTTTAAATAGGAATACTTTAGTTAATAATAGTAATATTATTTAGATTTATTTAAATAATAATTAAGTTACAACTGATTTTGAAAACTAATATGAAGTGTGTGTTAGTTCAAAAAGAGGTGTTTCCTTTAAGTACTGACAGGGCCTTCAAAGATGGCCTCTGTCAATCAACATTGCCAGTGCGCATGCACACAATAGCAGCGCATCTGACATTGACCATGTTTGACAATCCCAACAACTGAGGGGCCATTGGTTAGTTATAGATTGCAAGATAGATCAATGGCCCTTGCTAAGAAAATTCTAATTTTACTTTGATCTTTTAATATGTTCATGTTCTGTGTTAATTATTGTTTTATATTTCAAACCTTACTCTCTAAAAATATAAACCCATACAAATTTTACTGGAAAGCTTTTCAGTGTATTTACTACTATCTATATAAAATATTTTCTGAGATTACTTCATAGCCTGTGCCCCTTAATACAAAATGAAAATTGGCAAGCAACTGCTAAATATATGCGTGTCCCTGCAGTGCAAAATTCCAGCTATCTTGCACACTGGGGAGCAGGCCCTAATTTAATTACATTTTAATTTCTACCGTGGCGCAGTATGCTCCTGAAAACAAAGCTCACTGTGGTTGTGCATATGAGAGCTCTGGTATATTGATTGATACAAAACCTCTGTCCTATGAACCATGCACAATTTGAATAGAGGCTTTACTTGTCATACTATTGTTTACTCTAATATAGAAGCAGTTCTAGTTTAAAGGGACACTAAACACAAATTGTAAACTACATGATTTTGAACCTTCATATCTGAAAATAATTTTGGAATGAAAACTGCAGCTTTATTTTGTCAAATGAGTATATTGTTTTATGTTTATTCATTTCACTGATTTCCGTGTCCCCAAGAACAAAAGAATCCTTGATAACCAATCACAGACTAATTTTCAGATATAGCACACGTGTGCAGTTGAGAAAGACTGGGGTAGCGTCACTAGCGTGCCCTTATCTCTTCCATATACCCTATATGACATTCAAAATGGTGTCTGAAATAATGGAGATTTGTATGAACTGAGCTATAGGTTACTTAGAGGGTCTAAAGGTATGGTGTGGACATGTATATCCCAGGCTACTATGGGAGAAGTGGCTATAGTCCTGCAAATGCTACAAACGATACCCACCCCTCAAACAATTAGGATTTAAGAACAGAATCAAAGAATAGGGCGCATTCATGTTACCACATTTGTAAGTGTGGTGAGAGTGAGAGGATGACGGCTTGACGTGCAGATTATCTCGGCAAGAACAAGCAGGTTATCACATCCAAGGTGGACCGTTATGTATATGTTAAGTAAATAAGCACCACATATAGACATATAGCAGTCAAGCCTATACTAAATATAAACAGCGGCATTGTTTCAGGAGCACCCCCATATGTAAGCCGCACACAGTGACCTCGGGCAGTTCAAACAATAAATGATCAAGGCGGTACACTAGCCCGCAGTCAGAGACAGTTCCAGCAGTCAGTCAGCCAATACTCCCCTGTTCCACCGTTATATTCAATCTTGCCCTGAGCATGGGTTCGCACTAAATCAAGTTCTAAAACATGTCCCATGATACCATGTAAGCCCGTCTGGGGGGGGAGATATCAGCCGATACCTCTTGCTCTCCGGGTGAGTCTGGGTGCCTCTGAGGGACAACGGTCAGGTAGCCAGTGCACTCGGTGTATCAGACAGCATGGCAGATGTGATTCACTCAACAACAACCGCAAGCGCTGGGGGTAGACCATGGCCGCGTCTCCTGTATTTGCAGTGAGCCCAAGTGATATTTCAGGAAGAGGCCATCGCGGGCCAAAACTTGCGATCACAGAAAAGTCACCATCAATTATAAGTGCCAAGCTCACAGCTTGTGCAGTGGGTAAGTCCTGCAGCGGCTCAGGGATAAATGGTGATTCTATGCTCTGCCTCTCAATACCCAGATCCTTCACCGGGGCGCTTGTTGTACAGACTCCACACAGCCGCTCCAGTCTCGCAGTAGCCGCAGCAGGTGGATGGTGAGCCTGTTCCATGCGGCATGACAGGGGTCCCTCGGGTAAGTGTGAGAAAAGGCTTGCTGAGTCTTGTAGAGTTGCAGTAGATGAGTGCTGCGGGTCTTGTACCGAAAGGCAAGTTCGCTCATGCACAGGTTTCGGTGCCTTGAGGCAGGGCTCCCCCGTTGCTTGAATCACCCCCAGCAGAGCCATGAGATTACAGGATAAACGTTCAAATCTGGGCAGGAAAATATCAAGTAGCTGTGCGGTAACATAATGGTCCGCCTCCATCGGAGAAAGAAATCAGTAAAAAACTGAGAGGATTATTATGTACAACGTGGCGCTTAAGAGCTCGCCACTATGCCTAACGGCTTAATATGCTTAAAATTACTTCCGTGGGAGAGAAGGTGGTATATTCTCTATCTGCCTTGTTTCTCGGACACGTAGCTGTCAAGAGAGGTGCAGATGGCAAGGAGTTCAGGCTGTATAAGGATTCTCTTTCTCTAAGTATCACAGAGCTTCAGAGGAATGCCGCCATCTTGGAACGCCACCCACCGGAATACTATTTATATATATATATATATATATTTCTGAGGACAAATTCCTGAATGAAAGCTTATTTTCTTGTGTTCCATTTAAAGATGAGATCCCAGTTATCAGCAATGTGTTGTCACTAACATTCCTTTATAAGGCTTTATTCCAAACGAACTTGCTGCTTTTACATGAAAAATCCCAAACATATTTTTGAAACTTTGCAACACTGGGCCATAAACTTTGTAAATCCTCTTTAGTATTTTTATTTTATGTCTTCTGTTGTGGCCAGTTATATATATAAAAATCAGCTAATACTCTGAGTAAGAAATTACTGTGTAGAAAGTAATATTTGAATTTTATGTTCTTGAAAATGTCAGTTTGTAAATAGTTAATTTGCACTATCTAATCACTGATGTCCAGAATTGCCAGACCCACGCAGATTACTAAAACTTTATCCTCTTAGACCTTACTCCATTTCACTCAGAGACGCATATTTAAAGGGACATGAAAACCTTTTTTTTCTTCCAGAATCCAGACAATTTTAAACAACTTTCCAATTGACTTCTTTTATCAAATCTGCTTCATTCCCATTTATATCCTTTGCTGAAGGAGCAGCAATGCACTACTGAGTGCTAGCTGAGCACATATAGTCAGACAATCACAAAAGACAAACGTGTGCAGGCACCAATCACCAGCTAGCTCCTAGTAGAGTAGAATATATAGATATTCTTTTTCAGCAATGGATGCCAAGGGAACAAAGTACATTTAAAAATAGAAGTGGGGGGCGGAGCCTAGCAGGGCAAGGGAATGGACGCCTAATACAACAGCTCCGTGCAATATTGAGCACTAAGATGGTGTGAAGACCTAAAGGAGGCCCTTTTTCGAACTAAAAGAAGCTAATCAACTAGGACATCAGTGGGTAGACTCTGAACTCGCCCCAGAAAGAAAGTCCCGACACGAAACGGATCCCGGTCCCCATCCTGCAGAGCCATGTGTGCGGCTCTCTGAATAAAAGCTACACAGGAGGTAACCGGGGTCAACTTTCTACTTACAAATTATCGGGCAGAACGGAGTACTTATAAATAGTCGGGAGGGGGAGAAGATCGGAGGCAGACCTTACCGATACCTGCTCCGGGGTGACAGCTCCTTTGTTGCGGCCCAGACATACAAGCAGCCATTGGCGCGCAGTATCAATCACAGGGGAGGAGGCCTGAGAGGCGCTTACAGCTCGCAACGGCGATGTGCAACATACCTAAAAACAGCACATCTTAAGAAAGCTTCAGAGATCTTAGTTGTTGCTAGCAGCTAAAATATATACATGAAAGATATGGCAGTATATGCAGCGAGGTAATTACCAGCACCAATAACAACTGATCCACAGCAACCCACACAGACATGACATTACTGAGAGCTGTTTAATGGAGTTATAGGGGGAAGATACTCTAGAACGCTTATTTAAATCACAACCTTCATCTCACTAGCTAAGAGAGGGCAAGAGAGAGCAAAAATGGCAGGCAAGAAAAACACAAAAACTGCACCACTAACTAAACAAGCTACAGCAAATCTTTTTTTTAAACCCTCCAAGGCGGAGAAGCTTACAGAAAGGCAAGCTGATTCACAAGGGAGTGATGGAGACTCAGATACAGGGTCTTAAGAGCAAAATACAGAACTAACACCACTTACTAAAACTGATCTAGCTAACTTGGTTTCTAAACAAGATCTTAACTCCAATTTTGAAAGACTGCTAGAGAGGATGGAAACTATGCAAAACACTGTAATGAGCAGCTTATCTGATATCAAGCAAGATGTAACAGACTTGGGAGTCAGGGTAAACTCCCTTGAAGAAACTACTGAGAACGTGATAGAGGAAGTCAATACACTATCCAAACAAATATCTTCCCAGCAACAAGAAATTGAAGACATAAATGACAAGTTGGAAGATTTGGAAAATCGCAATAGGCGATCCAATGTGAGATTAAAGGGGGTCCCAGAGACAATAACCACACCAGAGTTAACAGACTATCTATTACGGCTATTTCATAGCATCACAGGGAGATCTGAAGAAGAGAAATTTGAGATTGAAAGAGCACACCGGGCTCTCAGACCTAAACCTAAAGGCAATGATCCACCGAGAGACATAATAATCAAAATGCTAAGATATCAGGAAAGAGAGGAGATACTAGCAGCTTCGCGAAAAAATCCGACATTCAAATTCCAGGGAAATGTCATTCAATTCTATCAGGATCTCTGCCTGAGAACGCTGCAGAGAAGAGGTGAACTGAGACCCCTCACTTCACTTCTGAGGAAAAACCAAATCCCATATAGATGGGGGTTCCCCTTCTCACTCAATATCTTATTTGAAAATAAAACCCTGATTCTTAAGGACCCTCAGGAGATTCCAGACATATGCCAAAGACTACGGATAACCCCCCCGACCCTGGGTCAGGAATCGGACCCCCAAGACGCTCCGCAGCAGCAGAACAAACAGCTACAAAAAACATGGTCAAAGATCCCAAAGAAGAAACAAAGGACCTAAGATGCAAAGAAACAAGCAAAGCCACTAAAGATTAGAGGAAGACCTACTCTTCTTTTACCCACTGATAATGGACACCCGACAAGCTCGCAAACCAAGTTTGCAAAGAATTGAATCGGCCTTAAGACGACCCTCAATAGCAGATAAGTATAACTTTAACACACTCTTGAGGTTCAAGAAAGTGAGGGGACTGGGGTTATGGAGAGGCCTGACAAACCAACTAGAGGAAGTGATAGGTGAACTGTTGTGCTGGTGCATTTGCACTAAAGGGCATCAACTCTCCTGGACACTGAACAAATATATGAACTCAAGACATTGAAGTTTTATTGTTGAAGTTAAAGTTCTGAAAATAAACTTTAGTTAATACAGGTTATGATGTACTGTTATATACCGGTTGAAACTTTATGTGGAGCAATTCATGTTGGTAGCTTATTATTGGTGGGGGAATGTTCCTTTTTTTAATCCTCCTCTCACAAAAAGGGCTTATTGTTGTTAATCTCATCCATTCTTAGTTATAAAACCATATTTATATAGTCGCAACGTTATTGCACACCTACATGAGCTGTTCTCAAATTGTTGTAAACTGAGAGACGTTATAATAGGATGTAATTTTCATTTGTTATTATTTTTTTTCTATTATCATTATTGTGTCTGTTCTTTTTTTTTTCATTTTTTCAGGTGTGATTTTTCTATAACATTGTCATATGAAAATGCTAAGTGTGCTTCCGGTCTCACCCGGATATACATTTCATTGAGTCGTGAGGAGAAGTTGGGGAACTGTAAGTGTTGCTTGGTCCTGCTGATCTACTCAGCTAGTTATACAGGTATTAGGGGAGGGGACAGTCAATACCCATCAAACATAATCAACACATAATGTCACCAAAAATCAAGATCATTTCACATAATGTCAGGGGCCTCAATTCTGATGTCAAAAGAAAAATAGCAATTACACAATACACGGAAATGGGAGCCAATATTCTTTTTTTACAAGAAACCCACTTCCCTAAGGGCCAGATTCCTCGATATTGGTCTAGATATTTTAACCAGCATTATCATGCAACTACTTCCACTAAAAAACGAGGAGTGTCTATCCTCATCCATTCATGTCTACAATTTACTCACGATACAGTGATAGCTGATGAGGAGGGCAGATATTTAATAGTAGTAGGACAGATAGATAACGTTAATGTGATGCTCTGCAACATATATGCCCCCAATGAAAAGCATGAACAGTTCTTTAGACAAATTACTTATTTGCTCACAGACTGGTCACAACATAAACTTATACTAGCAGGTGACTTTAATATCTGCATGTCACAATTGAAGACTACCCCACAACACGCACTGACCAAAAAACAACAAAGACACAATCATACGGTCAAAACAATTCAAAATCTACTAGCACCACATGCTCTTATAGATACTTGGCAAACCCTTTATGGAGATACAACAGACACTACATTCTACTCCGCAGCACACAATACATACACCAGGATTGATTACATATATATCAGTCAGATACTTCAACCTGTCTTACAATCATCACGGATACTGCCATGTACGTGGTCAGATCACTCAATAGTCTCTCTCCATTTAGAAGGGACACAAGATGTCAAGAGAGAAAAATCTTGGACATATGATTCTAGCTTTTTCAAACACCCACAAACCTATGAGAATACACTGAAACATCTACAGGAATATTGGCAATTGAATATAGATTCCACAGACAATCCGTTAAACACATGGGCAGCCCATAAAGCAGTCATACGGGGGATTCTCATGCAGAATAAATCAACTTATCTTAGACAAAAAAGATCACAGACAACCCAACTCCAACAGGAGATTGGAAGTTTAGAGAAACAACATAGAATGTCATTGAAACAATCCCTGTTAAACACTTTACAACAAAAGAGAGCCGAATTAGCAAAGATCCAGAGAGCTGATGCATGTAGAGCCATTCAGAGGTTAAAAGTCCAATATTACATATATGCCAACAAACCCGATAGGTATTTGGCTCACAAAATTCGGGAGCGAAATAAAACATTGACTATTTCCTCTATTCTGAACAGCAAGGGAGAATTAACAACCCACCCACAAGAGATAGTTGACGAATTTGCCCTATATTATAGCAAATTATATGATGGGAACAAAGTGTCTAGATCACCAAGGTTAGATAAGTTGACAGAGACATTTCTTGAAACAGCCCAATTACCTAAATTCACCAAAACAGATCTAGACCACTTGGGGGCCTCCGTGACAGCGCCTGAGGTTGCACAGGTGATCAAAGAACTAAAATTAGGCAAAGCGGCAGGACCGGACGGTTTCCCCGGAGACTACTATAAGCTTTTTAAGGAGAGTTTAATACCACATATCACTACATTCTGTAACCACATTTTGGCCGGTAGTGAGATACCGACGGAGCTGTTGCAGGCAAAAATAGCGATCATACCCAAACAAGGGAAAAATATCAAACTCTGCTCCAGTTACCGTCCTATCTCTCTTATCAACCAAGATCTAAAAATCTTCACCAAAATCCTAGCCAACAGACTCAAAACGGTTCTACCATCTCTCATTCACCCAGACCAAGTAGGTTTTATTAAAGACAGAGAAGCCCCTGACAATATAAGACGGATGTTGCTCATAATTGACTACCTACACAAGACGGGTACGCCTTCTCTGCTTCTTTCATTAGATGCAGAGAAGGCGTTTGACAGAATTGACTGGCAATACATGATGGCCTTACTCAGACATATGGGACTAACAGGCCCACTCCTTACAGCAATTCGAGCGATATACTCGACGCCAACTGCGCAGGTGGTAACTTCTGGGTACAAATCGAAAATATTCCCGATTCTAAATGGCACTAGGCAGGGTTGCCCCCTGTCGCCATTATTATTCGCATTATGCGTTGAACCTTTGGCCTCCAAGATACGATTATCACCAGACATTACAGGACTTAAAGTAAAAGACACTGACTACAAACTGACCCTCTTTGCAGACGACATTCTCCTGACAATCACCAGACCGCTTGTTTCGCTCCCGAATTTGTACTCCATACTAGACACATTTTCCCAAATTTCAGGATATAAGATTAACTTAGACAAATGTGAAGCAATGCCATTTGCCTTACCACAAATAACGAAAAAAACACATTGAATTAAACTTCGATCTAAGATGGGCAACACACTCTCTAAAATATCTAGGAGTCAACTTGACACCACGTCTGGAATTATTACACAAACATAACTATATCCCAATGATAAAAACTATCAGACAGGATCTGTCAAACTGGAAAAAACATTCATTTTCTTGGTTTGGAAGACTCTCTGCCGTCAAGATGAATGTCTTTCCTCGCCTTCTCTACTTATTTCGGACATTACCACTTAAGATACAAACTATAGAACTAAACATGCTACAAACAGAAATAGTGGCTTTCATAAGAGGAGGGAAGTCCCCTAGAATCTCATCTAAAATACTTACGTGACACAGACAACTAGGAGGGGTAGGCATTCCAAACTTAATAGACTATTACAAAGCTGCCAGAGTTTCTCAAACGGCCTTACTAGGCAGACACTCCACTGAGATACTTTGGACCACTCTAGAAAAGGATATAGAAAACAAAAAGTTTCAAGATGAACTATTATGGTGTAGGGAGACACATAGAAAAAACACTTACTCCTCCTCTGTTACGGAGGCAAGACAACAGGATGTACTTTTCATACGGAAAAATAAGAACCTATTACCTACAGCTACACTCCAGATCCCGATTAGAGCATTACTTTCAGAAGAAGTACATAGTACAATAGACAAATGGGCGAATAAAGCCCTATATAGGGTAGCAGACGTTGTGACCAGCTACAAGTTATTCACATACACACAGCTGCAGGACTGTATCCATCCCCTCAAACTACACTGGTATCTATATTTGCAACTGTCCACATCTATAAGTAAATATCTCACAAACACATCACGACAACCCAAAACCACAATAGAGAGAATATATGACTCAGCAGACAGACCACATAAATCAATCTCTAAGTTATACATAGACATACAAAGTATCTCTAGCAATCTGAAGAACAACATCATACTTAGGTGGGAAGAAGACATAGGGAAGAGTCTCGATATTGAGGACTGGAATAGAATACTTAGTTCCCTATGCAAAGGTCTCTTGAGTGCAGATCTAAGAGAGAATGCTATAAAAACAGCATTCCGCTGGTACCTCACACCCACAAAGACATCTCACATTACAAAATCAGGAAGCAAACTATGCTATAGGGGATGTGGTAAAGAGGGGACTTATAGACACATGTGGTGGGAATGCGAGGGGGTAAAAAGTATTTGGCAATCTCTATCTCAGCTTATTAGTACCTTATTAGAAGAAAATTTTCAACTCACAATAGCTCAGGCTCTTCTACACGAACATATAGAGAAATTCAATAAGGCGATCAATACGCTTATCAGAATATTATGTACAATCACTAGAACCTGTATAGCACGGCACTGGAAGACAGGAGTTCCCGCCTGGGTTGAGATTAAAAATAAGATTTCCACCACTTATACGTTCTATGACTCAGCCTCCTGGATTTTAGATACTAGGGAGATGTTCAATACAACTTGGTTCTACTGGATATTAAACAACCATAAAGTGTAATATCATCCTGAGTCACAGCTTAAGGCCTCTGGATTTTCAGCTTTCTATATATTCAGTCTTACTTAAACTGGAGAGCAGGGAACCCAACTTCCTCCTTGACAGTACACTCCTCAAACTTCTAAACAGATAGATTACAATTCAATAATATGACAAATTTTTTTTGTTTTTTTTCTTCCTTTTTTTATTTTTTTTTTTTTTTTTATTTTTATTTTTATTTTATTTTTTTTATGTATTTTTTCCTTTTTTTTCTTTTTTTCTTTTCATTTACTTTATAAATGTTCAAGATTGTTATCTGATTCATATTGTACTTGTAAACATGTGAAACTAGTAAAATTCAATAAAAAGCATTTAAATATAAAAATAGAAGTGAATTTAAAAGTGTCTTAAAAACATGCTTTATCTGAACCATGCTAGTTTAATTTTGACTTTCCTATCTCTTTAACATTGCTAAGTGGTATGTAGAACTCATTTATCCTCATAAAAAAACCATAAATAAGCTGGACCACTGGATAATGGATTGCTGGACAGCTTTTGAATATAAATCTTGGTCCACAGTCTCAGGATATCTTGTGAAATTACTTTGGAATTTTCTATATCCATTGTGTTCATCCAAGGGTGATAAACAAATAAACCTTTAATGAAAAGACAAACTGAATAACGCATGCAACAAAATAATATATAGTTATTCATACAGTTACAAGTGTTACTCTACAGATAGGAAAGGCTTCAGATTTACAGTTTTACACTATTTAGTAGCGATCCAGCCATCTCCTTGTCTGTTGACTGAGTCCTGTGTCAGCCAGTAATTATGTAAGCTTTACTTCCAGAATCCAGCCTTCTGCTATTTACACTGTCCCTTGCACCAGACACAATCCTTTAAGTACTGGTAGGACCATTCAAAGATGGCGGCCACCTGTAAACATTGCCAATGCACTGCTGCGCATGCCCACAATAACTTTGACATTTGACAGCGACTATGTTTGAATGTTTGATGATAGTCTTAAGTAGTAACCCCAGATACAGTAAACTGTTAATCTATTTTAGTATCTGGAAAATGGAAACAAAATATTTGTTTATCTCAAGAGTTTTAAATAGATATAAATGGAGTGAAAGAACTGTAATCTCCGGCCACATGATATCTCCTAGAACACATTTCTATTTAATTTTGGTTGTCTTCTTTCTAAACTAGGGTCTAGGTAACAGACTGGGCCCAAAAATACAAGTGGTGTTGAGTGTTTGCAATTTTGCACTGAGATTACAAATAGTTAAAGGGCCACTAAAGTCAAAATTAAAGTTTCATGATTCACATAAAGTAAAAAATATAACAACATACTTTTACTATCAAAATGTGCACATTATATTTTATATGGACAATTTCTGAAGCTCCAGCTTCTACTGAGCAAAGTGCACACTATTTACGTATATGCATTTTGTGATTGGCTGATGGTAGTTACATGATACAGGGGGAGGTAAAATTATAATTTTGATATTTGCCAGTATATATTCTCAGTGCTGTTGCATGATATTAATAACTTATCCGAAACCCAAAGATAAGTAATGATTTATAATTTAATCACTGCTTTGTTATACTGCACTGTAATCACTGCTTAGTGTGTGTTATTCCACTAAGTTCATAATAAACACTGTTTTAATTCCACTGCATTCTCGTGCATGCGTTTAACACCTAGTTGCTCCTCCCCAGCTCCAGGACAAAACAGTGTTACACAAAATTATGTATAAGGACAGTGATATTTAGATTTGCTCTGCTCTAGGTTCTCGGAATTCCACTGCGCCCAACTGCCTTCCCCCAAACAATTTTAGATTGTATTAGCCTCATATACTTCATCTGGAGGTCAGGAATCGATGGACGGGTTATAAACCCTCAGAAAAAAAAATCCCGAAATATCTAATGAGAATAGGGGGCCTATCTATCAAGCTCCGTATGGAACCTCCAGGCTCGCCAGAAACACCAGTTATGAAGCAGTGGTCTAAAGACCACTGCTCCATAACCCTGTCCACCTGCTCTGATGAGGTGGACAGGAATCGCCGCAATTCAACCCGATCGAGATTGATTGACACCCCCTGCAGACTCGCAGCCAATTGGTCGCCAGCAGGGGGTGTCAATCAATCTCGATCGGGTTGAATCTTGTGAGCTGCTTGTGCAATGCTGAATACGGAGAGCGTATTGCTCTCCGCATTCAGCGATGTCTGTCAGACCTGATCCGCACTGTCGGATCAGGTCCGACAGACATTTGTTAAATAGGCCTCTCTGAGTGGAAATGCATCATACAACAGAACTTTCCCTCAAAATTATTTGCCCCTTTTAAATCCTGTTGGCCTAGACCAAAATACACCCCTGTCAAAAGATAAAAACAAATTGCTTCCCGTATATGTGAGATCTTCTTTTGTTTTAATTACATACATTTTGTTGTTATTAATTATACTTTGGGCTCACAAAACTATTTGTTTTTGTAATATTGCATTTAAAGGACATTAAAAACACTTGAAAATATAATATAAAACATTTCATTATAGATAGTAAAAAAACAACACAAACTTTGCAATATACTTTCATTATTTACTGTGTCCCCTTTTCTTCTAAATTAAAGAGACAGTCAACTCCAGAAATGTATTATTTAAAAAGATAGATAATCTCTTTATTTCCCATTACCCAGTGTTGCATACCCAACACAGTTTTATTCATATACTTTTTACCTCTGTGATTATCTTGTAGCTAAGCCTCTGCAGACTGCCCTTTTATTACATTTATTTTTACAGACTTTCATTTTATCCAGTCAGTGCTGACTCATAAAGAACTCTACGGGAGTGAGCATGTTATCTATATGGCACACGTGAACGAACGATGTCTAGCATGGAAAAAATGTCAAAATGCACTGAGATAAGAGGTGGTCTTCAAGAGCTTAGAAATTAGCATTTGAGCCTACCTAGGTTTAGTTTTTAACAAAGAATATCAAGCGAACAAAGCAAATTTGATGATAAAAGTAAATTGAAAAGTTGTTTAAAATTACATGCCCTATTTGAATCATGAAAGTTTTAATTTTGACTAGACTGTACCTTTAACTCTGAAAACATTCTTTATTTAGATAGCGTGTAGAGAAACTTAGAAATATGTTTCCCTTATGTCATCTCTTCAACTGAGGACAATTAGTCAGGGGTGCAACTAGAAATTTTGTTGCCCCTTGCTAAAGCATTGGTCGTCCCCCTCCTCTGGTTTTTGTAATTTTTAGTGATGTGAGTAAAATGCGTGTCCACTTTATTCTCAAGTGTAGTCAAACCTGAATGTTGTGAAGGTAGTAAAACTCATATACAAATATAGAAACACCCATACAAACTCACAGACACAGAAACACAAACAAAGACACACACACACATAAACACAGGAACACACTTACTCATGCAGAAACACAGACACACACCCACAGAAATACTTACACAGAAACACACACACATACACACACAGAAACAATTAAACATACACATAAATAGAAACAATTAAACATACACATAAATACTTCTGCCTAATTAGTGACATAAATTGTGCAAACAAAGGGGTATGTAGAAAACCTGTTACATAGTTACTTTAATATTTAAAGGGACATAATACTCATATGTTAAATCACTTGAAAGTAATGCAGCATAACTGTAAAAGCTGAAAAGAAAACATCACCTGAGCATCTCTATGTAAAAAAAAGAAGATATTGTATCTAAAAAATTATTCAGCTCACCAGTTACTGCAAGTTGACCCCCCCAAAAAAAAATACCCAATCAGAATCAGCTGATTTCATAGAACTTACTTAAACTGAATAGGAAAATAATATGACAGATGCACACTCCTTAGCAAGTCCTGGGACACGCATCCTGACTGGCTGCTTAAAGTATCTTTACAGTGGGGTGTGAATACTTAGGAAATTGAGGTAAAATATCTTCCTTTTTTGCATAGAGATGCTCAGGTGATATTTCTAGTCAGCTTTTAACAGCTATGCTGCATCACTTTCATATGCTTGAACATTTGGGTTTCATGTCCCTTTAACATAGGTTTCAACAGCGAGGCACCCATTTCTTTAAAGAAACTAAAACGTTACATGTATTTCTTCAATATTTAGTAGTAGTATAGTAAAAAAAAATCTACATGTTGTTCTCAGGCGAATCTTTGCTCTGAATACATCATTATAGCTAGCATTTATTTACTGCCTAATTTCTCTTTACAATAATACAAAGTACACAGAGGTTATCAGTGCAACAAAAGGGAAAACTACACATTCCGTACCTTTTTTTTTTTTCTAGGATAATTTTTCAGGAGGGAAAATGCATGTCAGATAAAGACAATCTCAAATGCAATGCTATTTTATGATTTAGTTTCTTTAATTAAACCAAAACTAAAAATAAATGCAAGAATTCTCAACAAGCGTTTGTCTAAAAAAAGCATTTTGGCTCATGAGTTGCGAGGAAAGAAATCTTGCAGGATGTGGAAAGATGTTTGAATTAAAATGTGCAACAGGGACCAGATTTTTTGAAAAAATTATGTAACTATAAAGACAACTCTGTACATAAATTATATAAAAATATTCTATCTTGCTGTGAGTGACTGTAGTATCATGCAGCATACAAGATCAAATCAACGGACAAATATCTGAGGGATTGGCTGCTCTCTCTCTCTGTTTATTAATTGCCTATATGTTACTTGGAAATTCAAATAAATAGACGTAAATATTTCAGTTACTTTCCTAAGTGAGCTGATTTTAATTGTTGCTTTTCTGCATCACTAGCAGATCTTGTTGCTATGCAATAAATCATGTATTGGGGCACTTAAAGTGACATGAAATTCAATTTTTTGCTTTCATGATTCAGGTAGTGCATGCGATTTTAAACAACTTTCAAATTCACTTCTATTATCTAATTTGTTTTGTTCTCTTGGTATTTTGTGTTGAAAAGGATACTTAGGTAGGCTCAGGAGCTGCTGATTGGTGGCTGCACATATCTGCCTCATGTTATTGGCTCGCCCAATGCATTCATCCCGGTAGTGCATTGTTGCTTCATCAACAAAGGATACCAAGAGTACAAAGCAAATTAGATAATAGAAGTAAATTACAACGTTGTTTAAAATTGTATTCTCTATCAGAATCATGAAATAAATAAATTGGGTTTGATGTCCCTTTAACTTAACTGTAGATGTTAATGACAGGAAAACCCACTAACAAAACATTAGAAAAGATACGTGAAGCAAGCCTCCATGACTTTCGCAAATGATCTCACCTTAGCGAAGAGGCCCTCGAGTGAATTTAGCCCATGGTCTATGAAACAACAGTCTCCCCTTCCCTTATAAGATTTAGGTTTACTATTCAACAAAGGATACCAAGAGAATGAAGCAAGTTTGAAAGCATAAGTCAATTGCAGCATTTTTTTAAATGGCATGCTCTTTTTAAATTGTGAAAATGTAACTTTTTACAATCCCTTTAAAGGCAATGTTATCTTTGTTGCATCTTCAAGATGAAAACTCAAAATGTATTATAATTTAAGTACTCTTGAAGAACTGATATTTCTGTACTTTATACTTTTTTTATATGTAACTATTTTAACAGCGATAAACGAGAAGGTTACAAATCTGTGTGGTCTATGAGTAAGGCTAATGGCAAGCCAAAACACGTAAGACTGCCTGCCAGCAGGTCTCATGTCTAGCCTTTTCTGATTTTTTATATTTTATTGGATGTAACACTAACTTACTGTTATTCTATAATACCGCTCAGTAGCATAGCGGTTGTTATTTGAGGCGGACCTGTGTGCCTTCTATTCAGGCACACAGGTCCGCCACAAAAAACAACAGCTATGCTACTGAGTTGTATTTTTTTGGTTCCTTACTTGACAACATGGCGGATTGCACATGCGCAACAAACGTGGACGCGCAGGATTGACACTTATTCCTTAGTTGAAGCTGGAAATTATGTTTAGGTGACGTCATGGAAAGGAGGGATCAGGCGGCCATTTCAAAATGGAGGAGGAAAAGTCAGTCTTTTTGCTAGAAATGTATATTTAGATCGAAAATTGGGCTACGGTTTGCTTTAAACATCTTTAATTACTTGATTTAAATAAGTTAAAATATTTTTTTTGGGTTGACTTGCCCCATTTAAATGGACATTTTTCACTTATTGAATTCCACAGCTGAAAGGACTTGATAAACCTTTAGACAACACTTTTCCACAAATTACCAATTACCCCAAAAAGTTCTTAAATGTCACATTGGCTTTGGGCATGCACAATACACACTGACATTACATAGAAACATAAACATAGAGCTTGACGGCAGATAAGAACCATAGGCCCAACAAGTCTGTCCATAATTTCCTAAAAGCATAAACGTATATAGTTCATAGGATAGCATTAAACTTTTCCCAGGCATTCTTGACGTGCTGCTCAGTGTTTGTCATTACTACCTCTAATAGAGGTTTATTCCAAGAATCAACCAACTTTTCTGTGAAGAAGTGGTTCCGCAAATTACTCCTGAACCTGCGCTAAGCTCAAAGTGAAACCGTGAGCTTGCGGCCTCATTAACCAGCTATTTATAACGGCTGGTTATTTACCGTGTGCCTGTAAATGGGCAAGTTTTCCCATTTACGGGTGCACGTTCAGATAGTGCTCCACTCCTAATCTGGCCCTTTATTTTTTAGACCATTACACAGCCATATGACCAAAGAAAGGAATATCACCAAATGGATGCAAACACTACCTGCTCTGCAAAGGATAAAATTGGATTCAACTCTGGTTTAACGTCAAATAGGGAGCTCCCTGTAAATGTAATGGTTACCCACTATTATTGTCCAGTGGACTTATCATAATTTAACTGCTTGTGGCAATTTGTTGAAAAATAAATGTATGTTGGTTAAGTTGTATACCATTGTTTCTGCTTTGATTTGTATTATTGAATTCTACATGGTTAGTGCGGGATAAGGGTATACTGAACTACACAGTCGAGGTGAGGGCAACTTTTGGTAACTACCCTAGCCAGAGGTTGTAGTTCATTCTTTTTGGTTCTCTGTATTTAATTTAATTATATCTCCCAGCACTGCACACCTGTTACTACAGGTGGACAATAACCAGGATATAATATGAATTTCTGGTGCCAGTCTAGCTCTATATATATATATATATACACAAAAGAAGGAAAGCACTCACTAGACTTCGTTTCCATAAAATATAGCTTTTATTTCAGCCTTTAAAATCCATAACGTTTCGGGTTCCCGGTCCGGTCCCTTTGTCAAATGGCACTCAAAGAACACCCAGTATATCCCAACACCATACCTTAATCCCTTATATACCCCATAGCTCAATACTAAGCCAATACAGCTGTTGCCACTCGCATCCACGCCACTGTCAAGCCATTGTGACGTCATCAGGACGTGCCACGTCCCCATTCATCTGACCACACTGACGTGGGAGGAGTCAGCCACAACAGCTGATTGTCAAAACAAAGAGGCAGAAGGCTGTCATCATATTACACCAAATTAAGACATCGTCTATGCAAACAATGATTGACTCATGTAGAAACGCATATTCAGTCATATTAACATACTTAGATAACAACTACATAGTTAGAAAATATAGGCTATAATGGCTAGGGGCAGTATAGTAACACTGTAAATTAAAAACAAAGCTAATACTGTACTACATTTATATGCTATATTGTTCACGCCATTACTTTCTTGTAATGTACAGTTAATAATTCGTAACCAAATGGAGTATGGTAAAAAAAAACATATTGTAATAGGATCAGAGTTGGATGGAGTTGTTTCCATCTGTTCAAACATCATCAAATATTGTAGATCGAGCAGGATTTCATGCTGTGTCTTTTAAAGCATACATACATCCTTTTCATATCAGAGCATATGAGGATGATGAGAGATACTGCTTTCATTATCAATATTTATTACACAGTCCTATATCTTCAGAGACTAATGATGACCAATAGTCGGTGTAGTCGGACGAATGGGGACACTGCGCATCCTGATGATGTCACAATGGTACGACGATGGAGTGGATGCGAGCGGCAGCAGCTGTATTGGCTAAATATTGAGCTATGGGGTATATAAGAGATTAAGGTATGGTGTTGGGATATACTGGGTGTTCTTTGAGTGCCATTTGACAAAGGAACCGGACCGGTAAACGAAACGTTATGGATTTTAAAGGCTGAAATTAAAGCTATATTTTATGAAAACAAAGTCCCGTGAGTGCTTTCCTTCTTTTAGATATATGCAACCCCTGATCGCACATCTCTGAAAACTGAGAAGTGCAGATCCCATTGCACAATTGATATATATATATATATATATATTTATATATATAATTATATATGTGTGTATAATATATATATATATATATATATATATATATATATATATATATATATATATACATATATATATATATATATAAAAAAACGAAATAACTAAGGGGTGTGTTAAACACTGATAAATGCCATAGGAGCGACACAATAGATTATTTAAATATAATAAAATGAAATAAAAAGTATGGCGAAGTAGAATGAATATATATAAAACAAACTGATAACGAAAATTGATAAAAATAAATAAAACACACAGGAACAAACCCAAAAATGAATGTGATTAAGTAGGAGAGTGAGTAACAGAAAATGTCAATTTGATACCTCCTAGTAACACACAACAGAGATTGGTGGGTAATGGGTAAGTCCTAATTAATATTTAGTGTCTCACGGTTAAAGTTTCTGTATTAGTATCAGTTCAATGTGCCAAAGGAGAATTGGAATATACAGCCAAATACAGCTAGTAGATCAGACGATCTCTTCTGTTGATACTACTTACGAGCTATGCCCTCAATCATATGAGGTAATGAGACGCTGTTTGAATTAGGTCTTGGATTGAATGTGCTGACGGGTGGATAGACGAACACGCCTCCTCCTGAATGATCCTCCTGCCCTCCAATCCCGTTGTTCGGTGGATATTCACCTTCTCCGTAAACCAATCACAGATAGGCTCACCTCCCACGGACTTCAGATTTTTCTCCGGGTTACATAGAGAATGAAGGGAGAAGTGTAGAGATAGTGTAATACAGTTTATTAAGGCAGATAAACAGTGTACGGTTAAAAACACAATTTTAAACCTCAATGTTATGAGGTAACGTCACAGCATATAAACGGTATACTATGTATACACCAGCCTCAATGTTATGAGGTAACGTCACAGCATATAAACGGTATACACCAGCCAACTCTGAAGTCGCCGAGAATTTAAAATTTTAAAAAACGCTCAATGTCTTTGGAAATCACTGTGAACAGTCTAATTTCAATATAACCTAATAATGTACTACTTGTACATGTAAACACCTGACGCGTTTCGAAGGGTAATACAGTTGTGTTCCTTCTTCATCAGAGGTAGTATATTGAATGAGAACTGGAGCGCTTTTTAAAGCTAAGCGCCATCACGCCTCCTATATTTAAAAAGCGCTCCAGTTCTCATTCAATATACTACCTCTGATGAAGAAGGAACACAACTGTGTTACCCTTCGAACATTTTGCTCTATGTGAAGAACATTGGAGTGTAAAATATTCACAATAAATGCACACAGTAAAACACAAAATATTAAAATTTATTTAAAATGATATGTTATGTTTTCAGGTATTTGAGTGGAAAGGGCTCAAAAGTATACATACACATATAAATATAAACATATATACATATGTATATACATACATACACATATTTCCACATCTGTATGTATGTAAATATACATTATAGCCCTTTCCATTCAAATACCTTGTCATATACCATATATTTTTTATCTGATAGTGTGTATATAAGTTTAACACTTTATTTTAATGTATTTATATTGTGTTTGGTGCAACTTTTTATTTAGCCTTAACCCTTTATACAAGGACTTCAATTTCGCTAACCAGACAGGCTCAAATTTAGTTTGTACTTGTGCGTTCGTGTGTACTTTCAACTTGTAATATGAGCAGAAGTTAGCATGGGCGAGATATTTCAATATTGTGTGTTTGCTAATGTTAGCGTGCCACTTGTAATCTAGCCCTGTATCAGGTAAATAAGGAAGAAGAACAGGAGCTTGAACAGTTATCAGTTCCTTCATCTCACACCAGAAAAGTATTTAGAGTTTGCCAACTCACAACTTCTGGGAGGTCACCTGGGGGGTGAAGAGTATATGAGTAGATAAAAAGGTTTTGTGCTCCCTGCCCTGAGTGCCAATTATCTTCTCCAAAACCCAAACTGAGGACTTCACTTGTATTAGTTCCAGTAATTGATGACCATTTAGAAATTATTTATATTGATTTGGTGGGTCTGTTATAAAAGTTTGGACAACTAATACATATTGGTCATATTTGATTACACTATACCGTATCATGAAGCTATTCCCTTACATAAAGCTACCCCTAAAAATATAGTAAAAAAAATCTTCCCTACTACCCTTTTTATGAAGAGGGACTACATTGACAATTTTCCAGTCTTTTGGAACAACTCCTGTTAGAAGTGACTGATTAAATAAATCAGCTAATGGAGTAGCTATTATGGATCGAAGTTCTCTTAGAACCCTTGGATGAATATTATCTGGACCCACAGACTTATTAACTTTTATTTTTGATAAAGCCCTTGAAACCTCTTCCTCTGTAAAAAGAAAAGTACTACTCACATTATTATTTACAGTAACATCCCTTAATAGAATCTCACTATCTTTACCATCTGTTGTAAAGACTGAACAAAAGTAATCATTTAAACAGTTTGCTATTTGTTTATCTTCTTCCACTACTCTATCCTCATTCTTGAGTCTAACTATCCCTCTGTTAGTTTTTCTCTTTTCACTGATATATCTAAAGAAGGTTTTGTCACCGTTTTTTACAGATTGTGCTATTTTCTCTTCTGCATCAGCTTTAGCCTTTCTGATTAACTGCTTTGTCATCTTTTGATGGGTTCTCCATTTTTCTTTATCCTCTTCTGAGCCAGTGAGTTTGAATTTTTTATAGACCGTCTTTTTTGTCTTAACTGCATGTGCTACTTCTCTTGAAAACCAGATTGGTTTTCTTTTTCTTTTACTTTTACAAACAAGCCTAATACAGTGTTTAGTTGCATCTAGACTAGCATTTTTAAAATATTCCCACTGTTCTTGTACTCCTGTAATCTGTGCCATCCCTTTTAGGGATTCATCTAGGCATCTGCCCATGTAAGAAAAATCAGTTGATCTAAAGTCTAACGGCTAGATTTAGAGTTTGGCGTTAGCCGTCAAAACCAGCGTTAGGGGCTCCTAACGCTGGTTTTGGGCTACCGCTGGTATTTAGAGTCGTGTAGTTAAAGGTCTAACGCTCACTTTGCAGCCGCGACTTTTCCATACCGCAGATCCCCCTACGCCATTTGCGTATCCTATCTTTCCAATGGGATCTTTCTAACGCCGATATTTAGAGTCTTGGCTGAAGTGAGCGTTAGAAATCTAACGACAAGACTTCAGCCGCAGCAAAAAGTCAGGAGTTAAGAGCTTTATGGGCTAACGCCGGTTCATAAAGCTCTTAACTACTGTGCTCTAAAGTACACTAACACCCATAAACGATCTATGTACCCCTAAACCGAGGCCCCCCCACATCGCCGCCACTCTATTAAAGTTTTTTAACCCCTAATCTGCCGACCGCACACCGCCGCAACCTAAGTAATCCCTATGTACCCCTAATCTGCTGCCCCTAACACCGCCGACACCTACATAATATTTATTAACCCCTATTCTGCCGCCCCCAATGTCGCCGCCACCTACCTACACTTATTAACCCCTAATCTGCCGACCGGACCTCACCGCTACTATAATAAAGTTATTAACCCCTAATCCGCCTCACTCCCGCCTCAATAACCTTATAATAAATAGTATTAACCCCTAATCTGCCCTCCCTAACATCGCCGACACCTAACTTCAAGTATTAACCCCTAATCTGCCGACCGGACCCCACCGCTACTCTAATAAATGTATTAACCCCTAAAGCTAAGTCTAACCCTAACACTAACACCCCCTAAGTTAAATATAATTATTATCTAACGAAATAAATTAACTCTTATTAAATAAATTATTCCTATTTAAAGCTAAATACTTACCTGTAAAATAAACCCTAATATAGCTACAATATAAATTATAATTATATTGTAGCTATTTTAGGATTTATATTTATTTTACAGGTAACTTTGTATTTATTTTAACCAGGTACAATAGCTATTAAATAGTTAATAACTATTTAATAGCTACCTAGTTAAAATAATTACAAAATTACCTGTAAAATAAATCCTAACCTAAGTTACAATTAAACCTAACACTACACTATCAATACATTAATTACATAAAATACCTACAATTATCTACAATTAAACCTAACACTACACTATCAATAAATTAATTACATAAAATACCTACAATTATCTACAATTAAATCTAACACTACACTATCAATAAATTAATTACATAAAATTCCAACAAATAAATACAATTAAATAAACTAACTAAAGTACAAAAAATAAAAAAGAACTAAGTTACAAAAAATAAAAAAATAATTAACAAACATTAGAAAAATATTACAACAATTTTAAGCTAATTACACCTACTCTAAGCCCCCTAATAAAAAAGCAAAGCCCCCCAAAATAAAAAAAATGCCCTACCCTATTCTAAAATAAAAATAGAAAAGCTCTTTTACCTTACCAGTCCTTAAAAGGGCCTTTTGCGGGGCATGCCCCAAAGAATTCTGCTCTTTTGCCTGAAAAAAAAACATACAATACCCCCCCCCAACATTACAACCCACCACCCACATACCCCTAATCTAACCCAAACCCCCCTTAAATAAACCTAACACTAAGCCCCTGAAGATCTTCCTACCTTATCTTCACCACGCCGGGTATCACCAATCGGTCCAGAAGAGCCTCCGAAGTCTTCATCCAAGCCCAAGCGGGGGCTGAAGAGATCCATCATCGGGCTGAAGAGGTCCATCATATGGCTGAAGAGGTCCATCATCGGGCTGAAGTCTTGATCCAAGCGGCGGCTGAAGAGGTCCATCATCGGGCTGAAGTCTTCATCCTATCCGGGCAGAAGAGGACATCCGGACCGGTAGACATCTTCATCCAAGCCGCATCTTCTATCTTCATCCATCCGGAGCGGAGCGGAGCCATCTTCTTCCAGCTGACGCAAATCCATCCTCTTCTACCGACGCCTACTCGGAATTAAGGTAAGAAAATTCTGATTGGCTGATGGAATCAGCCAATCAGATTCAAATTCAATCCGATTGGCTGATCCAATCAGCCAATCAGATTGAGCTTGCATTCTATTGGCTGATCGGAACAGCCAATAGAATGCGAGCTCAATCTCATTGGCTGATTCCATCAGCCAATCAGAATTTTCCTACCTTAATTCCGATTGGCTGATAGAATCCTATCAGCCAATCGTAATTCGAGGGACGCCATCTTGGATGACGTCATTTAAAGGAACTGTCATTCGGCGAGTAGGCGTCGGTAGAAGAGGATGGATCCGCGTCAGCTGGAAGAAGATGGCTCCGCTCCGCTACGGATGGATGAAGATAGAAGATGCGGCTTGGATGAAGATGTCTACCGGTCCGGATGTCCTCTTCTGCCGGGATAGGATGAAGACTTCAGCCCGATGATGGACCTCTTCAGCCCGATGATGGACCTCTTCAGCCCGATGATGGATCTCTTCAGCCCCCGCTTGGGCTTGGATGAAGACTTCGGAGGCTCTTCTGGACCGATCGGTGATACCCGGCGTGGTGAAGATAAGGTAGGAAAATCTTCAGGGGCTTAGTGTTAGGTTTATTTAAGGGGGGTTTGGGTTAGATTAGGGGTATGTGGGTGGTGGGTTGTAATGTTGGGGGGGTATTGTATGTTTTTTTTTCAGGCAAAAGAGCAGAATTTTTTGGGGCATGACCCGCAAAAGGCCCTTTTAAGGGCTGGTAAGGTAAAAAGCTTTTCTATTTTTATTTTAGAATAGGGTAGGGAATTTTTTTATTTTGGGGGGCTTTGTTATTTTATTAGGGGGCTTAGAGTAGGTGTAATAAGTTTAAAATTGTTGTAATATTTTTCTAATGTTTGTAAATTATTTTTTTATTTTTTGTAACTTAGTTCTTTTTTATTTTTTGTACTTTAGTTAGTTTATTTAATTGTATTTATTTGTAGGTATTTTATGTAATTAATTTATTGATATTGTAGTGTTAGGTTTAATTGTAGATAATTGTAGGTATTTTATTTAATTAATTTATTGATAGTGTAGTGTTAGGTTTAATTGTAACTTAGGTTAGGATTTATTTTACAGGTAATTTTGTAATTCTTTAACTAGGTAGCTATTAAATAGTTATTAACTATTTAATAGCTATTGTACCTAGTTAAAATAAATACAAAGTTGCCTGTAAAATAAATATTAATCCTAAAATAGCTACAATATAATTATAATTTAGGTGGGTGTTATGGTTAGGGTTAGACTTAGCTTTAGTGGTTAATAACTTTATTATAGTAGCGGTGAGGTCCGGTCGGCAGATTAGGGGTTAATAAGTGTAGGTATGTAGCGGCGACGTTGGGGGCGGCAGATTAGGGGTTAATAAATATAATATAGGGGTCGGCGGTGTTAGGGGCAGCAGATTAGGGGTACATAGGGATAACATAGGTGGTGTACGGAGCGGCAGATTAGAGGTTAAAAAAAAATATGCAGGGGTCAGCGATAGTGGGGGCGGCAGATTAGGGGTTAATAAGTGTAAGGCTAGGGGTGTTTAGACTCGGGGTTCATGTTAGGGTGTTAGGTGCAGACATAGGAAGTGTTTCCCCATAGGAAACAATGGGGCTGCGTTAGGAGCGGAACGCTGCTTTTTTGCAGGTGTTAGGTTTTTTTTCAGCTCAAACGGCCCCATTATTTCCTATGGGGGAATTGTGCACGAGCACGTTTTTGAAGCTGGCCGCGTCCGTAAGCACCGCTGGTATTGAGAGTTGCAGTGGCGGTAAATATGCTATACGCTCCCTTTTTGGAGCCTAACGCAGCCCTTCTGTGAACTCTAAATACCAGCAGTATTTAAAAGGTGCGGGGGGGAAAAACCAGCGTTAGCTACGCGGGTCGTTACCGACAAAACTCTAAATCTAGCCGAATTACTTTTTTTTTTACCATGGTTGCTTAGTACCTTTGCCTGAATATTAAACCATACAGACTGATGATCACTAGAGCCTAAGTTCTCACCCACAGACACCTCAGATACTATATCACTGTTTGTAAGTACTAAATCTAATATAGTTCCTTTTCATGTTGGTTCTTTTACTAGTTGCTCAAGAGATTCCCCTTGTAAAGATTCCAGGATATATTTACTTCTAGTTGATTTGGCAACAGGTACTTCCCAGTCTACATCAGGCATATTAAAGTCCCCCAGTACAATAACATTGCCCTTCATTGTAATTTTGGCTATTCCATCAATTAATAAATTGTCTGATGCTTCATCCTGTAATGGTGGTCTATATACTACTGATATTCTAAACACCTGTTTCCCTTCAGTTTCTATAGTTACCCAAACACTTTCTACATTGTCATTTTTTTTCTACAATTTCAGTTACTTTAATATTGTCTTTCACATACAGAGCAACTCTGCCCCCTTTTTTACCTACTCTATTTTTTTTTTAACAAGATGTAACCAGTTATGACTGTTTCCCAGTCATGAGAGTCATTGTACCATGTCTCTGTTATAGCTACTAAATCCAATTTATCTTGAATCATTATTGCAGTAAGTGTAGGTAATTTACTTACTAAACTGTGAGCATTTGTGCACATTGCACGTATAATATTTCTAGAATTCTCAAATCCTTTTGCATGGTCAATACAACCCCTGCCTACATTATTCAAAGTCTTATTCGTAAAAGTAATGTTTTTCTTCTTAAATAAACAAGAATCTAAAATGTGGTTGACTGTCTTGGCATGTTCTGGGGGACAGATGGGTATATTAACTCTTTCCCCCATCATTAGTTTAAATTGCTACTAATAAAGTCTTTAAGTTCTTTACTCAATACTCCTGTCCCTTTAATATCCAGATGCAAACCATCCTTCTTATACAAGCTGCTATCAAGCCAAACAGGGCTTTGATGGCTAACAAAACCATATCTTCTCTCCCTACACCACCTCTCTAACCAAGAGTTAAATTCTATAATATGCTGCATTCTTCCTTCTTCCTGTCCATACTCAGGTAAAACAGCAGAAAAGGACACAGATGCAGCCACATGATCTAAACAACTTCCTAGTTTAAAAAACTCCTTTTGCACAGCAACAACATCATTTCTAGCCAGATCATTTGTACCTAGGTGAACAATAACATCTAACTCACTGTCTTTTCTAGCTGCTTTAACAATTCTTGAAATACGATTTAAATCTCTGTGAGCGGTAGAACCTGGAAGACATCTAACCTCTCTCAAATCACCATTATCATCATCTATCTGTACATTTCTTAAAATGGAGTCACCTATTAACAAAGTCTTACAGAAATTTACATTTGCAGATCTTACCTTGGATTTCTTGTTTGCAGATTCAGACACCAGAAACTCAGACCTCCCTGTTACACTGTCAGAAGTACTAGCAGTTGTGCTCTCTTCTTCACAGATGCCATCAGTAATAGCAGCATAAGAGTTTTTCAAAGGCAGAGGATGAGGAGTATGCCTTTGTTCTACTGTTCTTACCCTTCCTGTGCCAACAGTTTTCCATCTCTTTTTTCTTAGTCTCTGGGGTAGAGGTACAGCTTCCTTAGGAGGCTGTTTTGAGCAAACAGACATGTTATTTATTGTATCTTTAAGATAAGCTATTTCTTTCCATAAGAGAGAAAACTGCTTACACACTGGGCAGCCTCTGAATCTCCAGAATACTGCACGATCAAACAGGGCAAGGCATCCATTGCACTGAATCTGAGACATGTTTAAATAAATATGTAGATACTCTATCAAATTACTACAATATTTAACCTCCTCACTGACTAACTCTGAATAACTCCTGAAATAACTCTTGCACTTAATGCAATCCTTATAAATGAGATCCTTATTTCGGTAAGATCCACAGAGCTACAGAAGCGGAATTATAGATAGAATACCTATCATTAAGGTGTTTCAACCAGCGATGATTTTAGTACCAAAAGCAGAAAAAAAAACTTTTGTCATATTGGCAGGGCCCCTATAAAGTTATATAAAAAAAAAAAGTAAACTCCAAAATTAGTATGCCTGATCGCCAGAACAAAGAACACAGGATATTAATGTTAATAGAAGGAATGAGAGTCCTGTGTAGTTGGGGAGGATAATACCAGGGGTGATTCCCTAACTCAAGACCAGTCATTTAGAATTGGTACAAAACTGAGCAAGCAGATGAAGCTAGAATTATGGTAGAACAAAATAAAGATGTTTTCTCAATTAAACCAGGTAGAATGCATTAAATTTGCATGACATAATTACAGATCCAGGGGTAACAGTTAAGTTAAAGCCATATAGAAAACCTGAGGCCAAAAGGGCAGATGTTAGAGCAGGAGTGAAAAAGATTATAGAAGTTGATGTCACAGTAACTGGTCTAGCCCAATTTTTAGATTATGCAATGCTTTTAGGAAACTTAATGAGGATTTAAAATTTGATGAATATCCTATGCCCCATGTTGATGAATTGGTGGAAAGATTGGCAAAGGCAAGATTTCTCTCTACGATAGATCTCACAAAAGGTTATTGGTGATACTTCTAACAAAGAGGGCCAGAGATAACACAGCATTTGCTACACCTGATGGCCTTTTCCAGTGCAAGGTAATGCACTTTAGCTTCCATGAAAACCCAGCAACTTTTAAATGGCTTATGAACAAATTGCCAAGACCTTATACTCAACATGTCTCTGCATATTTGGATGATGACATAATTTATAGTCAGGACTGACTCACATCTTCAAGACATAGAGGCAGTACTTTATACAGTTAGGAATGCTGGATTAACTGCAAATCCTGTTTAATGTACTATTGGTTTGACAGAGGCTAAATACCTTGTGTATATTAAGGAGAGAGGAATAGTAAAATGTCAGAAAAATAAAGAAGAAGCATTTTAAAACTGGCCTAGTCCTCTTTATTCCCCACTTTGCCACTAGAGCGGCTCCCTCACTGACCATCTCAAAGCTAAAAGTTCAGATACAATGAAATGGAACAGTGAGGCAAAGAAATCTGCACTATTATTTTCTCCCCTTTAATGTGTTCCCAATTATCCCATTTATCTACTGGAGTGTATTAAATTTTCTACAAATATTTCATTAACCTTTAATGTAAGTAAAGTTATGAAGTTCTCTGGGAAACTGAAGCTGTCGGTTTTTCAGTTTTATTTTAAATAGAAGAAAAACAAAGTGCATTGTAATTTGTAAAATATACAGTTAAATATATATGATACTAATTTGTTAAGATTACACAGAAACTGTGAAAGCATAATCAGAATTTGTAAAATCAGAATCCTAAATACACTGCTGTATACAAAATAAAATACAGAAGTGCAAAGATTAAATGTAATAAAACTTAATCTGAAGTGTAAATTAATATAAAATACAAAGTGTAACGCAGCAGAACTGTCATGTCATGCAGTGTTAACATACAGAAATGCAGGGAAAGCCCCTTGTATAGAAAAATCTGCCTTTTAAGAATTTCACTGTGGATCTCGCAGTGCTGGATGATCATTTTAGATCCTCTCACCTGAGTTTTAGATAATCCGGCACTAAGTATTGTCCTTGGAATAAACAGTAAAAAAGAAGATAGAGACAAAAAAATATCATGAGTTCTGCTTTCCCTGCTATCTCATTGTAAACACATGAAAGTGAAAAAATTTCTACAGTACACTGTCCCTTTAATGATTTGTGTTCTGCACAAATCAATTAACTTGAAGTTTCAAGAAAAAGTTCTGGAGGTAAAATAGTAGATACCATATGGGTGAAGTGTCTCTGGTTGGAACCTATACTGAGAGTAGTGATTTATTAGCTCCAGGGTCTATAATGTACAGTGTTCTTACCTCTGAGTGATATAGGATCCCTAGATTTATTGCATATAATGGGCAATTATAAGCCCAACAGGTCTACCGATTACAAATAAAAGATATCCCGCTGCCCCAGCCACTGGCAGTGAAACAATACCACTGCTCATGAAATTGTAGCCCAATATCACAGTGTAAAAAATGCCCATGTAAACTTAGTATACATAGACATTTTATACTCTACAAGAATTACTACAAGGATTGGACAAGGGACAAGGCAAGTTCTGTTCTAATACTGTGTTTTATGTGTTTTACTATTTCCCTCTTTTTTAATAATGTTCAACTACTTTATTCAATTACTCCTTCCCCCTCACTACCTGCACTTTTCATTAGCCCATGTCTCTTAACCTCACCTTAGTTTTGTATTCATGAACTTTACACATTCCTAAACACTCTATTTCCGCCTTGCACCTTATCCCAAAAACAGTTTCATTACTGCAAATCTGCATCTCATCTCATGTCACTCTCCCTCTTGCTCATACTAGCTGCTGGTGACATCTGCCCTAATCCTGGTCCCCCATAACTTCCTAGCCTTGCACATCCATGTGTGCCATCCAATAGACTTACAAAACAAAACTCTGGTAACTTTAATCACATTCATCTTGTATCTAAAGCCACCACCCCCTTCACTTGTGCACTCTGGAACTCTCGCTCTCTTTGCAACATGCTCACTTCTATCAACGACTTCTTTATCTCCCGCTCCCTCAACCCTCTGGCTCTCACAGAAACCTGACTCTCTCCTTCAGACACAGCATCCACTGCTGCACTGTCACATGGGGGCTCCACTTCAGCCACACTCCTAGGTCTGGTAATAGACAAAGAGGTGATGTAGGTATTTTACGTTCCTCTCATTGCACCTTTCAAAACATACAGCCCATCTCTTCCCTCACTTCTTCCTCATTTGAAACCCACATTATTCACTTATTCTCTCCCCTCTCTATACGTGTTGCAGTCATATACCACTCCACAAGACTCTCCCCTAGCTTTGAAAGCTGCAAGCGCTCCCTAAAGACTCTACTGTTTGGAGATGCATACAACCTACACTAACCTTTCCCAATCCTAGTTCCTCTCCTCCTTTGTTATCCCCTTGAACACCCTTAGCATGCACATCTATGAGCCCAGCTGTTTGTAGATATCTATTCTGCGTTTGTAAGTCCATGCGCTGCTTTTGTGATAACAACTGCCGACGCCAGTTCTAGGTTAGTCTATGGGAGTAAAAAATGTGCATGCTGTGAAAAACTACACGCGCAACTTGTCTGCTGTGCTGGGTTTCTGATTGCGCGATTTGAGAAAAAATGGCAACGCCAAGTATGTGATCGAAGTCTTGATGTTTTAAAAAAATATATTTTAATAAATAGTTTATATAAATAATATAGAGTAGACAAGGAAACTGTGACACTTTCAAACATAAACCAACTCACTCTTGAGAGTTCTACTGTATATCCTCACATCAATTCAAAACTTACAGCATGCAGAGTCAGACAGGTATTGCTTGCAGGTCCAACACGGCAGACCTTGCAAGAATTCGTAAGGGATACATTATAATATATTGTTCTCGAGGAAGTAAGGACAGATCTCACCTATCAAAAGCTGCCAGTTGGCATAAAGAGAAAAGCTACTGCAGTATATAATATTGTCAGTATATATTATCTGGAGACACAGCTGTAAGATTATTATTGTTATCACATTGATATAATATATTTGTAGTAAATAGAGATTATTAAAGGGAAAAAAAGAAAAAAACATTTTTGAAAAATTAATTTAATTTATATTTTTATTTTTTTTATTAATATTTCAAAATTAATATTAATATTTTTAAATTATCATTTTTTTTGTCTTGTTGGTCAAAATTGTATTAGCGTTTTAAATTTAACCAAATACTAAGCCAAAATAGTAATGTCTGTTACTAGAAGTGAATCCAATGAATCTATACTCAGTGTGGAAATATGTATCAGGACATGTTGATGATGTTTTAATCAAAAGCACAGACTTTGAAAAACACATCACAGAACTTAAAGGGACACTGAACCCAAATTTTTTATTTCACGATTCAGATAGAGCATGCAATTTTAAGCAACTTTCTAATTTACTCCTATTATCAATTTTTATTCGTTCTCTTGCTATCTTTATTTGAAAAAGAAGGCATGTAAGCTTTTTTTTGGTTCAGAACTCTGGAAAGCACTTTTTTAGTGGTGGATGAATTTATCCACAAATTAGCAAAGAAAACCCAGGTTGTTCACCAAAAATGGGCCGGCATCTAAACTTACATTCTTGCATTTCAAATAAAGATACCAAGAGAATAAAGAAAATTTGATAATAGGAGTAAATTAGAAAGTTGCTTAAAATGTCATGCTCTATCTGAATCACGAAAGAATAAATTTGGGTTCAGTGTCCCTTTAAACACGTCCTCCCCTTTAAACACGTCCTCAGCCAACTTAAAAGGGCAGGTGTCAAATTATCCCTACAAAAAGCTCAATGGTGCCGCACTCGTGTAAACTTCTTGGGACATGAAGTTATTTCTGAAGGGTTAATACAGTGCTTTCCAAACTGTGTGTCGGGACACACTAGTGTGTTGGCAGCAGTGTGTAGGTGTGTCCCTGCTTCAGCACAAATTTTTTTAAATTTTATTATTATTTTTTTTGGGGGGGGTTTCTGACTTTCCGCCTGCTTGCTACGCATATCACATGGTTGACACGTGATTGATACCTAGGGGGTCACAGATCATCTTATCCTATTGCTGCAGCTCAGTGGGAACTGAAACTATTCCAATTGGTGGCTTTGGAGGCACCTTGGCTCCTGACTGCACGTGTAGTCTCCTTAATTAGCTCGTGACTGCATGTGTAGTCAGTGAGTGCGACAGCAGTGTGTTTGCAGCGCGGGCAGTAGTCAATCAGACTCACCGAGGGCAGCAGGTTAAACGCTGAGCTGAAGTCAGAAGTCAGTGGGGGTGGGGGGGGGGATTTGCAGCTAACTCCCAGTAGTGCATTGCTGCTCCTGGTCTTTATATATGGATAGGAAGTGGAAGCTTAAAAATGTTTGATGATGAAATGCGAGTGTCTTTATCTAATATTCCACCAAATATTCAGAAATTGTGTTCATCCCATCAACCTCATACATCCCATTAAAATAATAAGTAGGTATTGGTGTAGTTATTTTTTAATTCTTGCACATACATAATGTTACTTGTAAATAAATTTATTTATTATATAATTTATGTATGTGTCTGTATCTCTTAAAACAAGTTAGTTTAACCTCCTGTTTGCTAGTACAACTGAATTACTGTGTCACGAAATGATGTAGGGCTAAAAAGTGTGTCACCAACATGAAAAGTTTGGAAAGCTCTGGGTTAATACTATAATAAATTATAAGAACCCAACTAACTTAAAGGAATTTAGATAATTCCTGGGTATGACAAATTATTCTCACAAATGTATTGATAATTATGCAGAATTAGCTAAACCACTGCTACTTCTTCTAAAGAAGGATGTGAAATGGCACTGGAGTGAGACTCAAGAGACAGCCATCAAGTAGCTGAAGAGAAAACTCACTCAAGCACCCTGCTTAGCATACCCCGAAGGGGGTAAACCTTTCTACTTAGAGACAGGTTACACAGATATAAGCATGAGTGCTGTTTTATACCAAAAGCATGATAATTTAAGCAAAGTCATTGCTTATGCGAGTAAAACTTTATCTCCAGTAGAAATAAAATGTAGTGATTGTGAAAAAGTCCTCTTATCTACTGTATGGGTTCTACAAAATTTCCACAGCTATATACAGGACGAGAAAATTATTGTAGAAACGGCCCACCAGCCTTTGCTATATCTGCAAAGTGAGAGAATAAGAGATAGAAATTTGTCTAATAGCCGCATAACAGCTTGGACTCTTTCCTTACAAGGCTGGCCTTTAGAAATTCGCTACAGGCAGAATAAAAAGAATCCAGTCACACAAGGGCTTGCTGAGCTCCACAACTGTACTGCTAAGGATCATGGAGAAGAGTTATAAAAAGATGATTTCCTAGAGGAACAATTGCTTTCCCCGTATAAAATATACAATGAGGACCATTGTCAAACATTACATTGGGTATATGTTGATGGTTGTTCTTAACATGCCACTATTGATAATGAGCGCAGATTAGTCACAGGCATTGGTATAACTTGGGCAAGTGGATTCCCAAATATTTCTGTAGGTTTCTACATTGGACCAAGATCCAGTCAAGTTGCAGAACTAACTGCTGTTCTAAAAAACATTGAAATGACTATTGAACAAGGTATTCATGAATTTGTGATCATTACTGACTCAAATTATGTGCGTGACAGTTTTGTTGAATTCCTGCCAACTTAGAAATGAAATGGCATGCAGAAAACTAACAACAAACCAGTCAAACATGGCAAGTTGTTCTGCGAGATTGATAATCTAGTGGTTTCCAATATGTTAACCATACACTGGAAGAAGACCAAGGGTCATTCCAGGGTTCTAACTTCTGGTAAGGAAGGCAATGATCTTGCAGATTCATTAGCCAAACAAGGAGCCATAACTGGAGAACTCCTCAATATTGACCACTTAATGGGTGCAATTCGGGTAGAAGCCATTACCAGAAACCAGGCTAAACAACAAAGTGAGCATAACTTGGTACAATGGAGTCAGGATTCTCCTAGTGAGGACCTGATCACTAGTCAAAAAGAAGACCCCATTATAGGGATCTTCTATAAACACATAGAAGATCTTGAAAGCAACCCCATCTCAAAAGAGGACTGTATTGGTAAGGAAGATCTTAGAATCTTAATGAAATCCAAATCACAATTCAAGTTACAGGATGGTTTGTTAATTAGAACCTCCAAAACTGGCATCCAGCAATGGGTGGTACCTACAAAGTTCAGAGGTCTCATGCTTCAACATGCCCATGATGCTCCCACATCTGGCCATCATGGTGCCAAATTAACGTATGAAATATTGATGACTACACCTTTTGGCCACATATGTTGAAGAATGTTCAAACCTACAGTCAAGGTTGTTTAATCTGTCTACAGTTCCAACCCATGTGCCAACGCATAGAGCGCCATTGCAGAAAAGGGGGATGGTAATGCCATGGTCAGATATACAAATTGATTTTATTGGTCCAGTAACTAGGTCATCTAGAGGTAACAAATACATTCTAGCAGTGACATGTCTGTTCACTAAATGGGTAGAGTGCATCAGTGCACCTAACAATAGTGCTGAAACATGCACAGCATTGCTTATCAACCATGTGTTTTCCAGATTTGGTTTGCATATAGAGCTGCCTCAAGTGGTGGTGTAGAGCATTACAACCAATCCATTGTGAAAATCCTCAAAAAGTTTGTGAGTGAAACAGGTAAAGACTGGGATGTAAAATTACCTCTAGTCCTAATGGCATTAATAGCAACTCCAAGTAGTGCTACTAAGATGTCACCTTTTGAATTGATGACTGGTAGAAGAATGGTTCTACCTCAGCATCTACTATACCGTACATCAGACCAGTCAGACTAGAACTTGATAAATGCTGCCAATACACATCAATATGTAGAAAACTTAAGGAAGCACCTGCAATATGCCTTTGCATTTGCTCAAAGGAACATAGAAAAGTCTGCAACTGCCGCTAAAACCTATTATGATCTCAAAACGTCCAAAAAGGAATATGAAATAAATTGTAAAGGTTAAGGAGAAGACATTTCTTCCGTCATGGAAGGGTCCTTTTGTCGTTACTGACAAAATTTCTCCAGTTGCCTATAAAATGAGGATACCTAAAAATTATACTTTTATGGAGAAATGGGTCCATATTAATCAGTTGTGAGCGTGCCATCCTAGATCCCAGCTACAAGTCATAGAGGGAGAATGAAGTGTCATATCCCCAAATGCACTAAAGAAATATTGTAGTTTAAAGATGCCTAGCTAGCGAGCATGAGGGCTCAAAAATAATGGACTCTCTTCATAGAAAACTGTCTATGATGCATACTGTCAATACGCTAACCAAGTACCACTGACTTTAAACCAATTCAAATACATGTGCCCTACATATCTTTAAAATTGGAAGGGGGATTTATGATACTAAAATACAAAATTATTTTTAAACATTAATATTTAATACCAGTATACTTACTACCCTTGGTCTAATTAATGTTAAATATAAGAATAAATTCTCCTTTTAAATCACAACTTCGATATAACTATAGTTTTAGAATACCTTTGATTTAAAATAAATGTATGAAACAACCATTTATACGTTACCAGATACACCAAAATGAATGTTCAATTTCTTCTTCAGATAAGTCCAGTTCACTTTATAAATTAAAAGAGGTATTTTTGCAATATGGATAAGGAAGTTAGGCCCAGATTTGCTTTATAGAGACCGTGTCTCAAAATGACAGCAAGGTTATCCATCAAAATTTTAGCAAGCAAAAAAACACTGTTTTTCTCTTTGCATGAGGTTATATCACGTGATACACCCGACCCCTTTTTATTCTAATTATTGGTGAACCTTTTTGGATACGCACCACGGTGCTGTCTTTTTGATAGGCCCTTAACGGAGCTGAGCATTGATTAGTTATTTGGGAGACGCCTCCCTAATTAGCTTATTTTGATTTGCAGTGACAGTAGATAACCAGAAATGCAGTCTCACCATGAATACTGCTGTAGTTTAAATATCTAAAGGAAAATGTTTATTAAATACACTATTTCTTGATTAATTAATTAATAAACTTGTCTGGTCATATTTCTGTCCCATCTAATATAATCTAGCATGCATTCATAGATACCAAACATGAGTATACCACTTATCATATTTTAGAAGATGCCTTTAAAGTTGCATTTTTATGAGGGACCAGTAGTATCAATCAATAAAGTTATCTATGTTTATCTGACTTATCTTGTATATCAGCTCATTTGATATATTGGTACATATTTAATTTTCTAGTCACATCTTATATCATAGATATACATGAGTATTATAGTTATGTATTAGTACATGTTTCAACAGTGTTTAAGATATGGGCCTCTAGTTATGAAGCTCCGTACGTACCTGCCTTCGCCGGCCCCAATATGCTCGCCTAAGCTCGCCTCACATCGCCGCCGCGGACCTGAATACGCTCACCAAAGTTATCAATAAATCTGTCAAAAAGCTGCGCACCAAGTACAAGGCGATGAGCAGCGGACTGTGATAGTTATCAATCATCAATCTCGCTGCTCTTCGGCTTTTTTACAGCTTTATTGATACCCCTGTCACTAAGCACTCACACTATACTATACTGTTCTATCCCCTATACCGGCGCCCCTGGAGCCCCCCGCAACTAAATAAAGTTATTACCCCCTAAACCGCCGCTCCTAGACCCCGCCGCAACTATAATAAATATGTTAACCCCTAAACCGCCACTCCCGAACCCCGACGCAACTATAATAAATATGTTAACCCCTAAACCACTGCTCCCAGACCCCGCCGCCACCTACATAATACATATTAACCCCTATCCTGCCCCCCTATACCGCCGCCACCTATAATAAATTTATTAACCCCTATCCTGCCCCCCCTACACCGCCGCCACTATAATAAAATAATTAACCCCTAAACCTAAGTCTAACACTAACCCTAACACACCCCTAACTTAAATATTAATTAAATAAATCTAAATAATAGTACTCTTATTAACTAAATTAATCCTATTTAAAACGAAAAACCTATAAAATAAACCCTAATATCGCTACAATATAATTAATAATTACATTGTAGCTATTTTAGGATTTATATTTATTTTACAGGCAACTTTGTATTTATTTTAACTAGGTACAATAGCTATTAACTATTTAATAGCTACCTAGTTAAAATAATTACAAAATTACCTGTAAAATAAATCCTTACCTAAGTTACAAGTAAACCTAACACTACACTATCATTACATTAATTAAATTAATTAACTACAATTACCTACAATTAAATACAATTAAATAAACTAAACTAAATTACAAAAAAAACCACTAAATTACAGAAAATAAAAAAATATTACAAGAATTTTAAACTAATTACACCTAATCTAAGCCCCCTAATAAAATAAATAAAAAAAATAATAATGAAAGCCCCTACCCTATTCTACATTAAAAAGTAATCAGCTCTTTAACCAGCCCTTAAAAGGGCTTTTTGCGGGGCATGCCCCAAAGTAATCAGCTCTTTTGCCTGTAAAAAAAAATACAACCCCCCCAACATTAAAACCCACCACCCACATACCCCTACTCTAACCCACCCAAACCTCCCTTAAAAAAACCTAACACTAACCCCATGAATATCTCCCTACCTTGAGTCGTCTTCACCCAGCCGGGCCGAAGTCTTCATCCGATGGGGCAGAAGAGGACATCCAGACCGGCAGAAGTCTTCATCCTATCCGGGCAGAAGAGGACATCCGGACCGGCAGACATCTTCATCCAAGCGGCATTTTCTATCTTCATCCATCCGACGAGGAGCGGCTCCATCTTCAAGACCTCCGGCGCGGAACATCCTTCTTCACCGACGACTAACCGACGAATGAAGGTTCCTTTAAGTGACGTCATCCAAGATGGCATCCCTCGAATTCCGATTGGCTGATAGGATTCTATCAGCCAATTGGAATTAAGGTAGGAAAAATCTGATTGGCTGATGCTATCAGCCAATCAGATTGAAGTTCAATCCGATTGGGTCATTGGATCAGCCAATCCAAATTTAGTTTGTTTAATTTAAATTATATTTAAGTTAGGGGGGGTTAGGGTTAGACTTAGGTTTAGGGGTTAATAACTTTATTATAGTAGCGGCGACGTTGGGGATGGCAGATTAGGGGTTAAATATTGTAGGTAGGTGGCGGCAATGTTAGGGAGGGCAGATTAGGGGTTAATAAAATTTATTATAGTGTTTGCGAGGCAGGAGTGCGGCGGTTTAGGGGTTAATACATTTATTATAGTGGTGGCGATGTCCGGTCAGCAGATTAGGGGTTAATAAGTGTAGGTGGGTGGCGGCGACATTGGGGGGGAAGATTAGAGGTTAATAAATATAATGTAGGTGTCGGCGATATTAGAGACAGCAGATTAAGGGTTCATAGCTATAATGTAGGTAGCGCCGGTGTACAGAGCGCAGATTAGGGGTTAATAATATAATGTAGGTGTCAGCAATAGTGGGGGCGGCAGATTAGGGCTTAATAAGTGTAAGATTAGGGGTGTTTAGACTCGGGGTTCATGTTAGGGTGTTAGGTGTAGACTTAGAGAGTGTTTCCCCATAGGAAACAATGGGGCTGCGTTAGGAGCTGAACGCTGCTTTTTTGCAGGTGTTAGTTTTTTTTGCAGCCAGCTCAGCCCCATTGTTTCCTATGGGGATATCGTGCACGAGCACGTTTTTCCAGCTTACCGCTACCGTAAGCAATGCAGGTATTGAGGGTTGAAGTGGAGCTAAATTATGCTCAACGCTACCTTTTCTGAGGCTAACGCAGCCATTCAGACTACTCGTAATACCAGCGTTGTCTTAAGGGTGCGCTGGAAAAAAAAGGCTCGTTAGCACTGCAGGTCTTTACCGACAAAACTCTAAATCTAGGCGATTGTTTGGGACCAAAGTTTTTTTTTTTTTTTTAGAAGTCCTGTCTATTTATTTTGTTCTACAAGTCTGTAGTTGAGAACAAAAGGAAGGGGTTGATATTACCTATTCCAGTGTTTGTTCGCAATGCAGCTAAATCAATTCATAGTAGATATTAGCTAAATGAGATATTAAATTATGTAATATCCAATGCCACTGACAATATGAAACAGGATAGTTAGAAATATTTCTACAATACCATTTTTCTAATGCAATTGCAGAATGCAGATGTCCTCATTAATCAATAGCGCCAAAATATTACTTATTGTTAATCACGCTTCATTTTTTGTAAACGTATGATGTGAAACTAGACCATGACACTGCACCAAATATTTAACACTCATTGACAGAAAGAAGATTTATAGTGTATAGTATTGATTCTTAGAGCTCTCTTACTCCATAAGTGAACACAAGTACTGCATGTTTGGCGATTATTGAGCCATCTAAACATATTGAACAACAAATTATGTTTTACAGCAATAATTACCAGACTACTAAAGATGCTGTTAGGATTCTCACCTTTCTTGGAAAAAATACTGGTCATGAGCATTTTGAATAAATAATTATGCAATATAACTCAGAAGCTAAAACTGTTAAATCAGGGCTGCCCAAATATTTGTATATGGAAGGCAAGTCAGTAATTTTGGGACTGCCCAGGGGCCACAATGTATTACATTTACACTTAAAACAAAATGAATAATCACATTTGTTTAAACGAAATTAGATACTACTAATAAATGTAAATTAACATATTACTTAATTTTGCAAATGAATAATGTCTGTTTTCTACTCAGTGGTGCTGGGAAAAACATACAAAAACATTTAGAGCCAGATTACAAATTGAGCACAAAATATCGCTTCCATGAAAGCGATATTTGTGCTCAACTTGGTAATTCCAGTGTACGCAAATGAGAGCACGCTTTTAAGGCTCCAATGGGAGCTTCGTTCTCATGCCATGAGGCACGGCATGAGAACTAACGCAGCAAAGGCGGTAAGCTGCGCAGCAATGGGCAGCAAATATAAATATATATGTATATGAATATATACATATACAGTATAGTTATGTGTTAATATGTGTATATACAGATATATTTATATGTTACTATGTGTATATACTGTACATATATATTTATGTGTTAATATGTGTATATATATATATATATTTATGTGTTAATATGTGTATATACATATATATTTATGTGTTATTATGTGTATATACAGATATATTTATGTGTTAGTATGTGTATATACAGATATATTTATGTGTTACTATGTGTATATACAGATATATTTATGTGTTACTATGTGTATATACAGATATATTTATGTGTTAGTATGTGTATATACATATATATGTGTTAGTATGTGTATATACAGATATATTTATGTGTTACTATGTGTATATACAGATATATTTATGTGTTAGTATGTGTATATACAGATATATTTATGTGTTAGTATGTGTATATACATATATATTTATGTGTTAGTATGTGTATATACAGATATATTTATGTGTTAATATGTGTATATACATATATATTTATGTGTTAGTATGTGTATATACAGATATATTTATGTGTTAGTATGTGTATATACATATATATTTATGTGTTAGTATGTGTATATACAGATATATTTATGTGTTACTATGTGTATATACAGATATATTTATGTGTTACTATGTGTATATACAGATATATTTATGTGTTAGTATGTGTATATACATATATATTTATGTGTTAGTATGTGTATATACAGATATATTTATGTGTTAGTATGTGTATATACAGATATATTTATGTGTTACTATGTGTATATACAGATATATTTATGTGTTACTATGTGTATATACAGATATATTTATGTGTTAGTATGTGTATATACATATATATGTGTTAGTATGTGTATATACAGATATATTTATGTGTTACTATGTGTATATACAGATATATTTATGTGTTACTATGTGTATATACAGATATATTTATGTGTTAGTATGTGTATATACATATATATTTATGTGTTAGTATGTGTATATACAGATATATTTATGTGTTAATATGTGTATATACATATATATTTATGTGTTAGTATGTGTATATACAGATATATTTATGTGTTAGTATGTGTATATACATATATATTTATGTGTTAGTATGTGTATATACAGATATATTTATGTGTTACTATGTGTATATACAGATATATTTATGTGTTACTATGTGTATATACAGATATATTTATGTGTTAGTATGTGTATATACATATATATTTATGTGTTAGTATGTGTATATACAGATATATTTATGTGTTAGTATGTGTATATACAGATATATTTATGTGTTACTATGTGTATATACAGATATATTTATGTGTTAGTATGCGTATATACATATATATTTATGTGTTAGTATGTGTATATACAGATATATTTATGTGTTACTATGTGTATATACAGATATATTTATGTGTTACTATGTGTATATACATATATATTTATGTGCTCATATGTGTATATACATATATATTTATGTGTTTATATGTGTATATACATATATATTTATGCGTTAGTATGTGTATATACAGATATATTTATGTGTTAATGTGTGTATATACATATATATTTATGTGTTAATATGTGTATATACATATATATTTATGTGTTACTATGTGTATATACATATATATTTATGTGTTACTATGTGTATATACATATATATTTATGTGTTAATATGTGTATATACAGATATATTTATGTGTTACTATGTGTATATACATATATATTTATGTGTTACTATGTGTATATACAGATATATTTATGTGTTAATATGTGTATATACAGATATATTTATGTGTTAATATGTGTATATACAGATATATTTATGTGTTAATGTGTGTATATACAGATATATTTATGTGTTACTATGTGTATATACATATATATTTATGTGTTAGTATGTGTATATACAGATATATTTATGTGTTACTATGTGTATATACATATATATTTATGTGTTAGTATGTGTATATACAGATATATTTATGTGTTACTATGTGTATATACATATATATTTATGCGTTAGTATGTGTATATACAGATATATTTATGTGTTAATATGTGTATATACAGATATATTTATGTGTTAATATGTGTATATACAGATATATTTATGTGTTACTATGTGTATATACATATATATTTATGCGTTAGTATGTGTATATACAGATATATTTATGTGTTACTATGTGTATATACATATATATTTATGTGTTAGTATGTGTATATACAGATATATTTATGTGTTACTATGTGTATATACATATATATTTATGCGTTAGTATGTGTATATACAGATATATTTATGTGTTACTTACTATGTGTATATACTTATATATTTATGTGTTAGTATGTGTATATACAGATATATTTATGTGTTAATGTGTGTATATACATATATATTTATGTGTTAATATGTGTATATACAGATATATTTATGTGTTACTATGTGTATATACATATATATTTATGCGTTAGTATGTGTATATACAGATATATTTATGTGTTACTATGTGTATATACATATATATTTATGTGTTAATATGTGTATATACAGATATATTTATGTGTTAGTATGTGTATATACAGATATATTTATGTGTTACTATGTGTATATACATATATATTTATGTGTTAGTATGTATATATACAGATATATTTATGTGTTAATATGTGTATATACAGATATATTTATGTGTTACTATGCGTATATACATATATATTTATGTGTTAATATGTGTATATACATATATATTTATGTGTTAATATGTGCATATACTGTACAGATATATCTATGTGTTATTATGTGTATATACATATATATTTGTGTTAATATGTGTATATACGGATATATTTATGTGTTACTATGTGTATATACAGATATATTTATGTGTTACTATGTGTATATACATATATATTTATGTGTTACTATGTATATATACATATATATTCATGTGTTAATGTGTGTATATACATATATATTTATGTGTTAATGACCAGGCACAAAAATATAGGATAAACGTCCTCTAAAGTGCAATAATGATAAAATAAACAAAGGCTAATGGCAAATAGCACAGTGTCTCAGTCAACGTGTTTCGCCCATGGGCTTTATCAAGACATGTTATTCTGTGCTAACATGAGAGTATTTAAATGCTTACATCCATTCTCATTGGTGAACCAATTAATCAATTAAGACACTGTGCTATTTGCCATTAGCCTTTGTTTATTTTATCATTATTGCATTTTGGAGGACGTTTATCCTATATTTTTGTGCCTGGTCACATTCATATAGGAACACCTGAGTCATTACTAACGACCGCAAAGAAAAAGGATCTCCTAGTCGCTATATAGCGACCGCCAAGTTTCTCTATTCTAAGACATTTAGTCGTTTTTAGTTGTTTTTAAAACGATCGCAAAGATATATCTGTCCTATTAGTCGTATTTAAACGACCGCCAAGTTTCTGCATCAAAAGGACCCACTAGTTGCTACTAGCAACCAAAGGCAACAAATCGTATCTTGAGTCGCTACATCGCGACCGCACAGCCTGCACAACCGGAGGATCACATATTCCTATAATTAAGTCATCCATTTTGACCGTCAAGTACTACAATTATCCCCCAGGACTTCCACGATCTTTTGCGGAATAGGGGCAACTATAGAAACGCTGCACGTAACCAACATCAGTGACGTCACATCGGTCACGTAGGAGCCATAAAAAAGGTGCATTCAATACCATCTGGTAACGCCTAGCCGTATACAACGCGGCCTTATACCCGTCAGTTACCTCGCTGCTATACTGGACATCTTAGGAAATATTGCTCCACTGTTTGCTAAAAACGCAAGTAATATATACTGCAACCAGTTCCTTTTTTACCATTTTAATGAGTGTTACTATTAGTAACGAATAAGGGAGACGTCCCTGCACTTTTAGATACATATGTTTTAGTATATATATTGTTTGCTTATCGTTTGACACGTTATTTTAGACCTTCCTTTTAATAAATTGTATCTATATTTGTACCTATTTGCATCTTTTACTTTTTTTCATTTGAATAGAATATATATATATATATATATATATATATATATATATATATATTGTAACTTCCTTATATAATTTATAGTATCCACTATAATCTATAGTATCCATTATTATTCTTTATAATAGATTTCCACTCACATTACACGCCGCCGCTCTGTCAATTATAGATTTACATATCTCCTTTCCAACCTTCGCTTTTAGTGCTTAACTATTACTTGTTCTTTTGTTCTCACTTAATGTGTGTATATACATATATATTTATGTGTTAATATGTGTATATACATATATATTTATGTGTTAATATGTGTATATACAGATATATTTATGTGTTAATGTGTGTATATACATATATATTTATGTGTTAATATGTGTATATACATATATATTTATGTGTTAATATGTGTATATACATATATATTTATGTGTTAATATGTGTATATACATATATATGTATGTGTTAATATGTGTATATACATATATATTTATGTGTTAATATATGTATATACATATATATTTATGTGTTACTATGTATATATACATATATATTCATGTGTTAATGTGTGTATATACATATATATTTATGTGTTACTATGTGTATATACATATATATTTATGTGTTACTATGTATATATACATATATATTCATGTGTTAATGTGTGTATATACATATATATTTATGTGTTACTATGTATATATACATATATATTCATGTGTTAATGTGTGTATATACATATATATTTATGTGTTACTATGTATATATACATATATATTCATGTGTTAATGTGTGTATATACAGATATATTTATGTGTTACTATGTGTATATACAGATATATTTATGTGTTACTATGTGTATATACATATATATTTATGTGTTAGTATGTGTATATACAGATATATTTATGTGTTAGTATGTGTATATACATATATATTTATGTGTTAATATGTGTATATACAGATATATTTATGTGTTAATGTGTGTATATACATATATATTTATGTGTTAATATGTGTATATACATATATATTTATGTGTTAATATGTGTATATACATATATATTTATGTGTTAATATGTGTATATACATATATATGTATGTGTTAATATGTGTATATACATATATATTTATGTGTTAATATGTGTATATACATATATATTTATGTGTTAATATGTGTATATACAGATATACTTATGTGTTAATGTGTGTATATACATATATATTTATGTGTTAATATGTGTATATATATATATTTATGTGTTACTATGTGTATATACTGTACATATATATTTATGTGTTAATATGTGTATATGCATAAATATTTATGTGTTAATATGTGTATATACATATATATTTACTGGGAACACACAGTCCCCATAGACTGCAATATAAAGGCACTTTTCAGTGCCATTTTTTTTCTAACCCCACACACACAGACCAGCCAACTTTCAGCCCTCATAACTGCTTCTTGAAGTTGTTTTTTTTTTTTTTAAATAAAAATTCTTACATTTTATTTTTTAATAAACTACACACCACTGTATTTTGGGGGCAATTGGGGGACATTTATAAAATTAACCAGAGCTCTAATCTCTGGTTAATTTTCTTAGTGCTAATTGCTATCGCAAGCTCTCTGTAGCAATAACCAGCCACTTGTAATGTGGGTGCGCAATAAATTAGCGCTCCACTTGTATTCTAGCCTTTAGACTGGATGTGTTATTTAGAAGTTTCGCTGCAACAGGTGATTTATTCTATATTATCCTTTTGAGCTGCAGTAACCTGAGCTTTATGAATGCCTACAGGGTCATAGGTGTAGTAGGGGCTTATACTGCTGGAACCACAGCTAGTTTGTGTATAAACTTCAGGTGTGCTGGTGCTTCTTCTAATAAAGATATATATTTAATTTATGAGCGGTAGCCCACAGTGGTTTTTGTGTACAAGGCCATTTTTTTAGGGCATTTCCTTACTGAATTATTGTTTGCATATAACAATGTGTATAGCCCTGCAAATGGATTAACTCCTTAGTGACCGGACCACTTTTCAATTTTCTGACCGTTAAGGACCAGAGCTATTTTTAAATTTCTGTGGTGTTTGTGTTTAGCTGTAATTTTCCTCTTACTTAATTACTGTCCCCACACATATTATATACAATTTTTCTCGCCATTAAATGGACTTTCTAAAGATACCATTATTTTAATCATATCCTATAATTTACTATAAAAAATACCATAAAATATGATGGAAAAGTTGGAAAAAAAAACACTTTTTCTAACTTTGACCCCCAAAATAGCTTGTGCAATTATGGCACAAATGGTTGTAAATGCTTCTTTGGGATCCCCTTTGTTCAGAAATAGACATTATGGCTTTGGCATTACTTTTTGATAATTAGAAGACCGCTAAATGCTGCTGCGCACCACACTTGTTTTATGCCCAGCAGTAAAGGTGTAGTATGCCCAGCAGTGAAGGGGTTAATTAGGTAGCTTGTAGGGTTAATGTTAGCTTTAGTGCAGTGTAGTAGACAACCCAAAGTATTGATCTAGGCCCATTTGGTATATTCCATGCCACCATTTCACCGCCAAATGCGATCAAATAAAAAAAAATTGTTAACTTTTTCACAAACTTTAGGTTTAGAAGGCCACTAAATGCCTCTGCGCACCACACCTGTATTATGCCCAGCAGTTAAGGGGTTAATTATGTAGCTTGTAGGGTTAATTTTAGCTTTAGTGTAGAGATCAGTCTTCCACCTGACACATCCCACCCCCTGATCCCTCCCTGACCCCCCCCCCCCCAAACAGGTCTCTTCCCTCCCCCACCTCACAATTGTCACCGCCATATTAAGTACTGGCAAAAAGTCTGCCAGTACTAAAATAAAAGGCTTTTTTTTTAAATATTTGTTTTTATATATATATTATTCTGCATTGTTGGATCCCCAACCTCCCTGATCCTCCCCACAAACAGCTCTCTAACACTCCCCCCTCTACCTATATGCCACCATCTTCGGTACTGGCAAACAGCTTATTTGTTCAAAATTTGGCCTTTTTTTTATAAATACCCCATTTTTCTGTAGTATAGCTGCCCACCCTCAATACCCTACCCCCTCCCAGATCCCTTTCCCAACACTGATTATGCCTTATTCCCCCCTCCCTCTCAATTCTCTCTCCCTCTCCCTCCTTCCACTATAGCATTTATTAGTGGGCGCGCCCCAATGCTTCTTTGGGATCCCCTTTGTTCAGTAATAGATATTACTTTTTGTGCCATTACTTTTTAATAATTAGAAGGCCACTAACTGACTGTCACTATAGCATTTAATAGTGAGTGTGCCCCCGTCCCCTTTTGCGCTCCCGCACACTCAGGCACAGGATCCGGAACTCCCTCCAGCAATGGGCCACCCAACCGCCTCCCTGCTATGGCTCCCACCCACCAACGATAAGCACCAACACTGGCCGATGCAGAGAGGGCCACAGAGTGGCTCTCTCTGCATCGGTGGCTAAAAAATATCGAGGCATCACTGCAATACCCTGGAAGCGATCACGATTGCTTCCAGCGCTTCAAACCCCTGAGGATATGCCTGGCATGTCCTTGGTCATTAAGGGACAGTTTTTGTAGGAAGTGCCTGGCACAATCTGCGTTGTTAAGGGCTTTAACACATAGTTAAAGTCAGCTACAGAGCAACAATGCACTACTGTGTCCTAGCAGAACACAAGTTAGAGGTGTCAGAAAGCAAAACAAGAATGAAATCCATTGACAGGTTAGTGTGCTTATTGAGCACACGTTAAAGGTTCATGAAATTATTATTTTTTTCATAACGCAGATAAATTGTAATATTCTAAATAACTTTCCAATATACTTCCACTATCTAATTTGCTTTGTTCTCATAGTATCTGTTGTTGAAAAACATACTTTTGTAGGCTCAGGAGCAGCAGTTAGCTGCTAATTGGTGGCTGCACCTCTATGCCTCTTTCCATTGGTTCACCTGATGTGTTCATCTAGAACCCAATATTGTTGCTTATTCAACTAAGGATACCAAGAGAATGAAACAAGGTAATAGAAGTAAATTAGAAAGTTGTTTAAAATGGTATGCTCTATTTGAATCGTGAAAGACAATTTTTGGGTTCTCTGTCCCTTTAATATGTCTCAATATTACATTGTATGTTGATATGTGTGGTCTGTATAAACCTATCATAGAATATTTTTTATTGTTAATACTCTTCAATCTAGTTGCACAAGAAACAAACAAGTAAACATTCAAGAGTCAAAGGTTAAAAGGGACATTAAAGGGACACTGAACCCAAATTTCTTTTTTCATGATTCAGATAGAGCATGACATTTTAATCAACTTTCTAATTTACTCGTATTATCAAATGTTCTTCATTCTCTTGCTATCTTTATTTTAAAAGCAGGAATGTAAATCTTAGCAGCCAGCCCATTTTAGGTTCAGCACCATCTATAGCACTTGCTTATTGGAGGCTTACATTTACCCACCAATAAGCAAGCATAACCCAGGTTCTCAACCAAAAATGTGCTGGCTCCTATGAATCAAATTCCTGCTTTTTAAATAAAGATAGCAAGAGAAAGAAGAAAAAATGATAATTGGAGTAAAATAGAAAGTTGCTTAAAATTGCATGCTCTATCTAAATCATGAAAGAAAAAAATTTGAGTTTAGTGTCCCTTTAAACCCACGTTTTTTATTTCATGATTCAGATGGAGAATACAATTTTAAACAGCATTCCAATTTACTTCTATTATCTAATTTGCTTCATTCTTTAGATATCCTACAAGGCATCTATGTGCAGCCACCAATCAGCAGCTACTGAACCTATATAGATATGCTTTTCAGCAAAGGAGATCAAGAGAATAAAGCAAATAAGTTAATAGAAGTAAATTAGAAAGTTGTTTAAAATTGCATGCTCCTTCTAAATCATGAAAGAAAAACATGGGTATCATATCCCTTTAAATCGTTGTAATTACTTTTTTGTAAACATGCTAGCTACTTGAGTAAGTGTAAGTATTTTCTCTCACTCCCCTGGGCTATAATAATCATAGTAATAATAATAATAATTTATACACAGGACTTCAATTTGGTTTTTGCTTTTTAATTTTAAAACTGTTTTACAATCTTCAGTTTTATTTTAGAAATATTAAATATGAATTATTAAATGTGGAATTTTAATCACGTCTTAAATTAACTGGTAGACTAGTTACATTTATTAGATTTTTGCATTTTTATTTGTTTCTGATATTTTGATAAAAATTGAGTTTTAACGTAACGTTTAATATAAAAGATGCTAAAACGTGAAACAAATTTTAGAACAAGAGAGTCCAAAAGGCAGTTTTAGATTTACCAGTAGATTTTTTAGTACTGAGCAGTGAATCACAAGACTGTTGTGTGACTTCCCTTTTAGGCAGTGATATGAGTTCAGATTACAAGTAATGTAAAAATGTGTTTTGCACTACATCAGCTTTAAATTAAAAATGGTGATTTAGCCAAGAATACCAATCTTTGGGGTCTATCTATCAAGCTCCGAATGGAGCTTGATGCCCCGTGTTTCGGGCGAGCCTGCTGGCTCGCCAGAAACAACAGTTATGGAGCAGCGGTCACAAAGACCGCTGCTCCATTACCTGTCCGCCTGCTCTGAGCAGGCAGACGGACATCGCCGGAAATCAACCCGATCGTACTCGGGTTGATTGACACCCCCATGCTGGCGGCCTATTGGCCGCGAGTCTGCAGGGGGCGGCGTTGCACCAGCAGCTCTTGTGAGCTGCTGGTGCAATGCTGAATACGGGGAGCGTATTGCTCGCCGTATTCAGCGAGGTCTGTCGGACCTGATCCGCACTGTCGGATCAGGTCCGACAGACCTTGATAACTAGAGGCCAATGTGTTAAATGGACACTAAAAACCTTGTAATTATAACATTTTTTCCCCTGCAGTTTGCAAATATATTACCATATCAGCAGAGTGGGGACAGATTGACAACTTGTTTGCCACAGTTGCTTCTCAATGCTCAGACTTCACTCTCCACATTCCTTATTTGGAGGAGACAATCCACAACTTAAATTACATGAAAAGAGGACAAAATAAATAAAGTACATTTTAGTATGCGTAGTTAAAGGAACATTCTAGTCCAAAAATGTTATTGTTTAAAAAGATAGATAATCCCTTTATTACCCGTTCCGCAGTTTTGCAAAGCCAACATGGTTATATTAATATACTTTTTACATCTGTGATTACCTTGTATCTAAGCCTCTTCTAACAGCCCCTGATCACATGACATTTTATTTATTATCTATTGACTTGCATTTTAACCAATTATCGCTTTGTCCTGCACAACTCCGGGAGTGAACACAAAGTTATCTATATGGTGCCCATTAACTAGTGGTGTCTTGTTGTGAAAAGCTAATAAAAAAGCATGTGATAAGAGTCTGTCTGTAGTGGCTTAGAAACAGGCAGAACTTTAAAAGGTTTAAATGTTATAAAGTAGATTAATATATCAATGTTGGTTGTGCAAAGCTGGGGAATGGGTAGTAAAGGTGTTATCTATCTTTTACAAAAATAACAATTTTGGTGTAGACTGTCCCTTTAACTAGTTTATATTACAATCACAAAGTTTTGCATGCAGCCTCAAATGTTCTTATGCTTAGCACATGGCAGATGCAACTGACAAACAGCATGTAAAGGTAGCCCCCATCCATCAAAAGTATGAGCACCCTGCTTTAGAAGATATCTAGGCACACATGGTACAGTATACAGTATGGTGTAAAATAGTATGCAGAATAATCAGCAGCTGATTGACAGGTGGCAATATAACAGTAATCCCCAGACCAACAGAGAGGTATATAACACATTTCTATGCAATGCATTGCCACGACTCCCATGTTGTTTGCCCAGAAATAATCATAGGGTTGTGGGACCTCTGCGGTTAAATGAACAGAATTTGTCCTCCAATGCTAATAAATCTCAGATTTGTGGATTGTACAATCAAATAAGTCACAAGGAAGTTTATAATTCTGATTTACATTGCTGATTAAATTCCAGATAAAAACAAAACAACACTTTTAAAGGGGCATAAAACACACACACACACAAAATTCCTGACTCAGATAGAAAATGCATTTTTAAACAGCTTTCCAATGTATTTATATTATCAATTTTGCTGTATTCTCATGGTACCCTTTATTGATGGTGCAGCAATGTACTACTGGGAACTAGCTAAACACATTGGTAAACCATTGACAAGAGGCATATATGTGCAGCCACCAATTAGCTGCTAGCTCCCAGCTCCTGAGCTTACCTAGCTTCTCATTAAAGGGGCAGTCTACACCAGAATTTTTATTGTTTTATAAGATAGATAATCCCTTTATTACCCATTCCCCAGTTTTATATAACCAATACAGTTATATTTATATACTTTTTACCTCTGTGATTATCTTGTATCTAAGCCTCTGCAAACTGCCCCTTTATTTCAGTTCTTTTGACAGACTTGCAGTTTAGCCAATCAGTGCCTGCTCCCAGATAACTTCATGTGCATGAGCACAGTGTTATCTATATGAAATACATGAACTAACACCCTCTAGTGGTGAAAAACTGTTAAAATGCATTCTGAAAAGAGGTGGCCTTCAAGGTCTAAGAAATTAGCATATGAACCTCCTAGCTTAAGCTTTCAACTAAGAATACCAAGAGAACAAAGCAAAATTGGTGATAAAAGTAAATTGGAAAATTGTTTAAAATTACATGCTCTATCTGAATCATGAAAGTTTATTTTGGCCTAGACTGTCCCTTTAAGGGATACCAAGAGAATGAAACAAATTAGATAATAGAAGTAATTTGGAAAGTTTTTTTTAAATTGTATGCTCTATCTGAAGCATGAAAGAAAAAGTGTGCGTTTAATGTCCCTTTAATATGGCCAAACTATTGGACTTATTTGATACAGACGTTTCAAACACTGGTACCAAATGGCTTGAATAAGTACATCGACCTGGTAGCCTTCCTCATCAATCAAAAATCTCTCTCTCTCTCTGTCTGACTCGACATGCTTTGTTTTCTGACTCTCTATGTTTTTACATCACAAAAACAGTTTATATTTGGTAATCTGTATACATTAGAAATATTTTTTAGCAATGTATTAAAACTCAGTATTGATGGTTTTCAAACAAGTAAAAAATAAAATATATATATACTGTATATGTTGTGGGTAAAGTAAGAAATTGAGTAATCCTAGCATTACTCGGTTAAACCTGACATTACCCAAACGGCTGTGGCTAAAGGCCGATGTAACATGATAAATCTTCTCAGAGTGCATTGAGTCACTGCATCAGACATATATACGATGCGCTTTAATTCACACATCTTAACTATATTTTTTGCCTCTGTCTGGGGGTTCAAGGGGGCAAAGCCCCCCTTGTAAAACTCATCCCCCAAGGGTCACTTGGGGTGGATGCCAGAGGATTGGCGGGCGCCTTTGTTGAACCCCCCAGGCAGAGCCAAAAAAAATATTGTAGATGCAGAAATTACATTACATCGGGCTTTACCCACAGCCGCTTAGGTAATGTCAGATTTACCTGGGTAATCCTAGGATTACCCGGATTTCTGACTTTACCCTTAACATATATTTAATATATTTACGTATGCCTATTTTTTTCATGCCCACAAGTAATTAATGGGCAGTGTCATTTTATAATTAAATAAGGCATTGATAAAGTGAGCATCTCACCTTCTATGGTAAGTGCAAACTGTCTGTATTATGTGATACATATTCCTTATCATTATTTATTGAAGTCTCTAGATTTAATACATATCCACTAACCACATATGGGGCAGTATCTGTATATAATACCTTTTAAGGTAGTAGGGAATAAACCATTCAAAAGTTTTTTTTAATGATATCTGTTCAGAATAGCAGTCTTTTTATTACATGCTAGAGTTTTTCTAGTTGATTTTAGACTATCACATAGTATAATATTCACTAACATTGGAGAGATCTGCTTATTAGTCCCCCTCTGTGCTTAGGAGAAGCAGTTTTGCTCCAGAGGGAGATCATATGACACAGCTGATCCAATTGCAAAGCTGTTCCATGTCCTGAGTAGTTAAAGCTCCCTTTAAAATAGCTAAATCTGGCTTTTTTATTTTTACACAATCCTCTCCTGAAGAAGGTTTAACCCTTTGAAAGAGAGATATCAGTGTTAACAGAAGCACTGAGTTTAAAGGGACACTCAAGTTACAATTAAACTGTAATGATTCAGACAGAGCAGGCAATTTTATGAGTTTTTATACACATTTAGACTGAACTCTGTAGCTTCATAGTATTGGATAAAGGACTCACTGCATACTGATTTTATGCACTTGTCATACCTTACACCTTTATGAGGTTAAATCTAGTGAGTTATATCCTACTTGTATTAGTAGCAATAGATTTTGAATAAATTACTACACATATATTTTTATGCTTTTATTTTTTTTTTAAAAAAAACTTATTTACTATGGCGAAATCTGAAAAACGAAACAAAACATGGATTCTGCATAATGTACTTTGGAAGAGAAAGCAAGGATACAGGGACTGAGTACATAGCACTTATCCTGGGAAACTGAGGGAGCTTTCGACCACCTATATTTGCTATATTTAATAAATATGTGCATTATTTTGGCATATGTCCTTGGTCTGCGTCATTCGGCTAATTTCAGCACTGGATTTATTAGTGTAAAAGTGCAACACACAAACATCAGTGCAAATACCAAGATAATGAATGTCAAGAAATGCACAAATCTAATAAATACCTCCTATCTGATTGAGGTTGCATACCGTGAAAACAAACCTTTTGGGGGAGATACACATACATTTATAAGGGATGTCTTTTAGCACCACTAATTATTATTATTTATTTGTATAGCACTGAAACACTCTCTAGACTTCTTTGCATAGACTTCTATTAACTGGTTTGGGCTAACCAAGATTTAGTTAGATGCGTACACCAAATCCACTTCTTTCTTTGCAATATGCACTTTAGATATAACTGGAGAGTGCATATAACCTGGATTAGGCAGCACCTTTACATATATACAGGGAGTGCAGAATTATTAGGCAAATGAGTATTTTGACCACATCATCCTCTTTATGCATGTTGTCTTACTCCAAGCTGTATAGGCTCGAAAGCCTACTACCAATTAAGCATATTAGGTGATGTGCATCTCTGTAATGAGAAGGGGTGTGGTCTAATGACATCAACACCCTATATCAGGTGTGCATATTTATTAGGCAACTTCCTTTCCTTTGGCAAAATGGGTCAAAAGAAGGACTTGACAGGCTCAGAAAAGTAAAAAATAGTGAGATATCTTGCAGAGGGATGCAGCACTCTTAAAATTGCAAAGCTTCTGAAGCGTGATTATCGAACAATCAAGCGTTTCATTCAAAATAGTCAACAGGGTCGCAAGAAGCGTGTGGAAAAACCAAGGCGCAAAATAACTGCCCATGAACTGAGAAAAGTCAAGCGTGCAGCTGCCAAGATGCCACTTGCCACCAGTTTGGCCATATTTCAGAGCTGCAACATCACTGGAGTGCCCAAAAGCACAAGGTGTGCAATACTCAGAGACATGGCCAAGGTAAGAAAGGCTGAAAGACGACCACCACTGAACAAGACACACAAGCTGAAACGTCAAGACTGGGCCAAGAAATATCTCAAGACTGATTTTTCTAAAGTTTTATGGACTGATGAAATGAGAGTGAGTCTTGATGGGCCAGATGGATGGGCCTGTGGCTGGATTGGTAAAGGGCAGAGAGCTCCAGTCCGACTCAGACGCCAGCAAGGTGGAGGTGGAGTACTGGTTTGGGCTGGTATCATCAAAGATGAGCTTGTGGGGCCTTTTCGGGTTGAGGATGGAGTCAAGCTCAACTCCCAGTCCTACTGCCAGTTTCTGGAAGACACCTTCTTCAAGCAGTGGTACAGGAAGAAGTCTGCATCCTTCAAGAAAAACATGATTTTCATGCAGGACAATGCTCCATCACACGCGTCCAAGTACTCCACAGCGTGGCTGGCAAGAAAGGGTATAAAAGAAGAAAATCTAATGACATGGCCTCCTTGTTCACCTGATCTGAACCCCATTGAGAACCTGTGGTCCATCATCAAATGTGAGATTTACAAGGAGGGAAAATAGTACACCTCTCTGAACAGTGTCTGGGAGGCTGTGGTTGCTGCTGCACGCAATGTTGATGGTGAACAGACCAAAACACTGACAGAATCCATGGATGGCAGGCTTTTGAGTGTCCTTGCAAAGAAAGGTGGCTATATTGGTAACTGATTTGTATTTGTTTTGTTTTTGAATGTCAGAAATGTATATTTGTGAATGTTGAGATGTTATATTGGTTTCACTGGTAAAAATAAATAATTGAAATGGGTATATATTTGTTTTTTGTTAAGTTGCCTAATAATTATGCACAGTAATAGTCACCTGCACACACAGATATCCCCCTAAAATAGCTATAACTAAAAACAAACTAAAAACTACTTCCAAAACTATTCAGCTTTGATACTAATGAGTTTTTTGGGTTCATTGAGAACATGGTTGTTGTTCAATAATAAAATGAATCCTCAAAAATACAACTTGCCTAATAATTCTGCACTCCCTGTATATAAATAACATGGCAGGTGCACTCTCACAGACCAAACAGATTAATTGCCAGGGTCAGTGCTTCAGTGGTAACATGTAGCCATCAAAAGAATCAACACTCACTGGTCTTGAAATATGGTAAATAATCCTTATTTATTCCATGAATGTGACATTTCAGAGTATTCACCACTGATGAAGGGTGAATATATTTCAAGCCCAGTGAGTGCTGATTCTTTTGATGACTATATATATATATATACATATACACACAGTATATATTTTAGGGCAAAGCATCCACAGGTCTATAAGTACGGCTCTGATGAGCTGAAACGCGTCAGACTGGGATGTCTTTATCAACACTTTACACTTTGAACTGAACTGGCTTGTATGCCGTTGTTGTTTTTTTTATTTCAATAATTTTTATTAAATTGAAGTGTAACAAGATACATATACATCAGTATGAGGTATATACAAGGTTTTATAAAACTTAATATGGTATGAAGTAATATACACATAACGTATATCTCTGGTGAGAAAGATTAAACAAGAAGGAAAAGTTTAGAATGAGGGAAAGGGTAGGGGAGGGTGGGTTAAGGGGTTTCAAGGAATTATTCTATATATCAAGATCTAAGATTGTTGAGGGGTAAAGACCCTATATAGGGGCAGATGTGAGTGTATGTTGATTCCACCAGAAAAGGATGTTGGTCTGACTTATTATGATAACTGTGGTGTAATTCTTCTAAGGACAAAACATGTTTTACTTCTAATAGCCATTGTTGAAGGGTTGGGATCTGGGGGGTTTTCCAAAAATGGGGGTTAATCCTTTTGGCACTGTTGAGCAATATTTGAAATATACCTTTCCTATATTGACAATGTATTTGTGGGAGTATATTAAGAAGTATTGTCTGGGGGTTAAGAGTTATATTTAAGTTCTATGTAAGATTGATACTACCTTCCACCTGTTTCCAAAAGGGTCTGATAGCAGGGCAATCCCACCAGATATGTGATAGCGTCCCCTGTCTTCCAAAGTTTCTCCAACATTTGGGGGAAGCTGCAGGGTAGATTCTATGTAATCGCACGGGAGTCAAGTACCACCTAGACAATAACTTATAGTTGGATTCTACTATACTCATTGATATAGAGGATTTTTTGACAGATTTGAAACATTGTTCCCAGATAGAGTCACTGAATTGTGTGTTTAGTTCCTTTTCCCAAAGTGTTCTGAATGAAGAGGGATTTTGAGAGTCTGATAGCAGTAATAATTTGTATGTGGAAGATATCAGGTGTTTAGGGGTATTGGGTAGGAGACATGGTCTGCTGAACTGTTTTTTATACGGGTGGTTTAGGAGGAAATGTCTGATCTGAAACTAGGAGAACCAAGTATTGAGTGGGGTCCCTATTTTGTCACGTATTTCTTGGAATGTTTTAATGTGTCCTACGCGTAGTTGTGAGTAGATGAGCACACGGACGGAAGGTATTAAAGGGACATTAAACACTAAATACATGCTAGATAGAATGATACATTCAAAGAAAAGATTAGTCCATGAGTAACATGTTGATGTATTTTTTAAAGTTTCATTAGTTGTTTAAAAAGTGACAAAATAAGTGTAACGTTTTAGTGTCTATAAAACACTGGGAGCTGCCATGTTGTAACTTGTGTTTCCTTCTCTGCTGTGGCCAATTAGAGACAGTTATAAATAAGTTACTAGAGTGTGCAGCCAATGGTTGTGCTGGATTTAACAGTGTTCTGCACTTCCATTTCTAACAGAAACTGAAAAGCTCACAATTTCAGAATGGAATTACAGGCAAAGAGGACAAAATAAATAATGAAAGTATATTGCAGAGCTGTTTTATATATACAATTTATCATTTTATATTACCATCTCAAAGTGTTTAATGTCCCTTTAAGGTGTTAACCAGTTTATTAAGGTTCAAACCTGGGAATATTTTATTATTTAATATAGGTGTAAGGGGAGTGAAGTGAGAGGAGATCATCTTGCTGTTAGTAGTTATCTTGTCCCAGATACGTAAAGTTTCATCAATAAAAGGGTTTGGTGGGGCAGAGTGAGATCTAAATTTGCTCGGAATCCAACAGATATCCCGTCTCATAGAGGTCGGAAGGCTCTGGTCCTCCAAGGTAGCCCAGATTTTGGGATCAGAGGCCGCAATGCGTGAGAGATGCGTCTCCATATAGTAATTTAGGATGTTAGGGACACCTAGACCTCCTTGTTCCTTAGGCAAGTATAAAGTGTGGCCTGAGATTCTCGGTTTGTTAAAAGACCAGATGAACCAATTTATACATCTCTGTAGATTGGTAAGGTATGTGATTGACGGGACGAGGACCAACGTCTGTAAGATATATAGAATTTTTGGTAGAATGGTCATTTTTATTGCGTTGATTTGTCTCAACCAGGACAGATGGCCATTGCGGTGCCATGTACTTAGGTCTATATCTACCTTTTGTTTTATTTTTAAGTAATTAGTCGTGATAATCTCTGAAATGGTAGGTTGAATGATGAGGCCTAAGTAAGTAAACTGATTAGCTGAGAGTATGCCGTTGTTTTTAAGTTTACAATAAACTTACATTTTTTACTGGAGCTCCGTCTGAAATTCATCATTGTTTTTCCGTGTATATATATATGTATGTGTGTGTGTTTATACACAGTATATACAAAAAAAACCGGCATCAACGAGATTCTGTTTCAGATTTGGAGACTTTGGTCACTGCAATGATCGGATGTACCTTCTACTAGCTAGAGCGATGATTCCTTGACATTTTGGGAGGTGGGTATCTGTATCTGCACTGTGAGGGGGAGCCCCCTGTCTCTGCTGGAGCTGCCAGAGCACGAACATCTGGAAGCAGTCAGTGAGTGCGGCTATGAGTGGCAGCAGTGGGGGAGTGTGCTGCTGGGCTGGGGGAGGGAGTTAGGGGCTGAGCTGCTGTCTCCCTCTCTCTCTCCTCTGCAGAAGCAGCTCCCTGCCAACAGAGAGCACATCTTGTGGAATAAGGAGCAGCATCTTCTCAGCATGTCTCTCCCAGACACTTCTGCTTCTTCACTTCCAGACTGGGAGACTGGGAGCCCAGCACACTGACTCTAGCTGCTGGCTACCTTCTCTCTGTACCTGGCTTCCCCCCCTCCTCACCCATTCCCTGGTTTAGCAGGAGAGGAGCTGAGGCTATTGCTGCCAGGGCCTGATGTGCCGAGGATGCAGAGTTTCTCCGCTAAAGGAGGTTGCAAAAGCATCGACAACCCGAGAGAGCTTCACACAATAATGGGGATAAGGTAATAACCTGCAACTATAGGCAAAGAGAGGGGCTGGATGCTGAGCCCCAGTGCTGGGCACAGACAGCAGAGATACAATCCCCATCATTAGAGAGACAGCAGCTCCATCTGGGGAGATTGCCATCTGTCCAGACAGAACCCCAAGTTAGTGGACACTGAACCCCCCAACGTGCTGGCGATTGATTTGAACAACACTGGACGCTGGAGCTCCTGTCACTGCACACAGAACCCATATTAGAGGCTGCTTCTGCTCCCCTTATTTTTCTCAACTCAGCCTTAGTGATTATTGGCCCCTAGTGAATTCTACTCCCTTAGTGAATACCCATCCCAATAAGTGGGGGCAGTCCATTTGCTAGACCCTGAGTAACACTGGCCAGTCTGTCACTGAACGACCCCCACACCTGGGCACTGACCACCACCCATCATCTCACCATATCACTACCTCCCCCGCCTCACTGGACTTCTGCCCATCACTGGACACATCCCCCAACACTGGACACCACTATCATCAGAGAACCCAACATCTGCAAGGTGAGGCCCCTCTGTCATCCCTAGGCACCACCGGACATCATCACTGGACACGGCCTTCTCAAGAGGATTTATCTGGACACTTTTTATTATTAAATGGTCAATGAAAACACGAGGATGTATATCCCCGAGGGAGACCATAAAGGTGAGGAGGAACTAAATCCTGTCTGTCATACTCATCTCTTTACTGTCAGATTGCATGTGATTTACAGGACACATATCATGACAAATGTGATTCGTATGTCCCAGGGGTTGAATTAATCTTTAGGTTCTAGGGGTAATATTGATGCTAAAAGTGATGCACCAGAGACATAGAGGTATTGATCAAGGAGACCATATTCCACAGGTCCTTTGGCTAACTGCTATCTTGATTGTGATCCTTCAGTCCCAGTAGCTGTCTTGTTAATACAGAGGTATTTGTTAGTGTTTGATGTATTCTAATAATGTGTGTAATATAGAGATGCTGGCTGTGACCTCTGTTCATATAGTTCTGTGACCTGCGTTTTTAGATTACGGGGTGAATTAACTCATTGTCTGCTGCAGAGATTATTAAAGCCCTGAGATATTTCACTGTGGTGGTGGTGGGGGGTGCTATTTGCTGGGAAAGTGTGAGTGAAAATCTGAGATTTACAGCAGTCCATGTATCACATGTGTCTCTTTATATTCTATAACCCTTTCACTGCCATAAAGTCTGCAGTGCAGTGTAATTACTTGTTCCCTTCAACAAATGAGATGCAAATAATGTGCATTGGCTCCCAGTAACTGTCAGCGGAAGGGTTAAGGACAGAGTGCAGTGTGGTGCGTAATAAACGGGATAATGCTGATCATATTAAATAAACAGATTGCTGGCTTCATCTTGTTATCATAAAGCCGAAATCCTAGTGAAAGGCTGCATGTGTTTGTATGAGTTTGTCTGTGTTTGTGTTTGGATGTGTGTGTGTGTGTTAGTGTGTGTGTGAGTTTGTGTGTTTGGATGTGTGTGTGTTTGGATGTGTGTGTTGTGTGAGTTTGTCTGTGTTTGTGTGTTTGTTTGTGTTTGTGTGTTTGGATGTGTGTGTGTGTGTGTGTTTATGTGTGTGTTTGTGTGTGTGTGTTTGGATGTGTGTGTTGTGTGAGTTTGTCTGTGTTTGTGTGTTTGTGTGTGTGTGTGTTTGTGTGTGTGTTTGGATGTGTGTGTGGTTATGTGTGTGTTTGTGTGTGTTTGGATGTGTGTGTGTGTTTATGTGTGTGTTTGTGTGTGTGTGTTTGTGTGTGTGTTTATGTGTGTGTGTGTGTGTGTGTGTGTGTGTTTGGATGTGTGTGTGGTTATGTGTGTGTTTGTGTGTGTTTGGATGTGTGTGTGTGTTTATGTGTGTGTTTGTGTGTGTGTGTGTGTGTGTGTTTATGTGTGTGTTTGTGTGTTTGTGTTTGTGTTGGGAGGGGGGGGGGTCTGGCCACTTCTTCCACTCTAAAATGATGTAAGTTTTTGGCGGGGGGTTCAGGGGCAGGAGAACCTTCCGCAGTCATGGAGATTATAATCAGATACATTTGGGTGATATCCAGATTAGGGACTACTCCTCACGATATATGTGATGCAGATGCACTGCTAACAGATAATACTCCCATTTTTAGCCATGTTATTTACAGAACTCTTTAAAGACATATAAATTAATCTTTAGGTTGTTAATTATTTTATATCGACATAGATTTCCACAAAAATCCCCTTGTTTTCTGATAAGGGGTTAACAAAAACTGCTAACATATCCATCTGCAACATACTTTTTACATAACAGTTTGTTGCAGTATTCCCTAGAAGAAAAAAAGAAAAGAAAGAGTTAATATATGATGACCAGATATTCGCCAGAGTTCAGCTGCACTTAAATATTGGGCATTTATATATCCAGCAAACTGAGTAAGGTTGACAGAGACCAAGAGGTAGCATTTGTGGTTGGATCGGCTTTATAATTAGTGGCCTCACATCAATTTGGTAAACACCTGCCCAGAGACCAGAATGCAAATCTGTCAAAGGCCTAAACTAAGGCCCATCATGTGGGGATACGGTTTCAGCTGTAGTGGGTGGCTTTTTGGATTCTATGGATGAAATGACATGAATTGCTTTAATCTTACTGATAGGTCACTTTAGTAAGTAAAACCATATTGTTTGCAAATCCTTTCCTCATACACTCTGGGTATAACATAACACCATCAGATCAGATGCCTGTGTAACATACAGACATATTTTTAATAGTCCTCTTGACTGCAAAATTTTTATAACTAGTGCATTACAATATTTACCATACAGATAAAGTTACATTGCTATTTGTGCTTGTTGTAGATGCTAAAGCTGGTGAAACCATTTGCATCTTCTGTGCAATAACCACTTCACCCCAAAGATTACATAAAGCATTGTCTTTCTGCATTGAATTTCTTCCCAGATATATTAAACCTTGCAACTACTTGGCCTGGAATTCGTACCTAAATAATATATTGTGGTCGTTCAAACAGTGGTGCTATGTAGAATCGGAATAAAACATAGCAATAACAAGACAAAATGAAGTTTTATCATTAATTGAATCCAGTTACCGAATGGCATCCATATATATATATGTGTGTGTCTGTTATTTCTTGTATAACCCAGTTATGAGAATGACATGTGCAGGAACCATGGGGAATAGTGCAGATTTATTCTATCTGTAACTGTCTTGAGAAATGAACTTTCTTTCAGGGATTTTGAACCAATTACATTACCTGATAAAATCTTCACTGCTTATAAGTGACATTGTGAGACAGAAAAGACCAAGTCAAATTCTTTCACCCTATACAGAATATTTCATAATGTTTTTTTTTTTTTTATCTGAAGAACCTACTTATTATTATATGATTTTTTTTTTTAAACATAGAACAACACTCAATCAATGGAATCATATGTGACAGATAGAATATTACATCATTATGACTATTTACATATTCAGCGGCTAAACATCATACCGAGCAACATCTTGACTGAATAATTTAAATACATTTAGTATGTGTGTGTATATATATAAAGAGAGAGTGAGATATTTATCTACAAAAATAATTATTTTTCATCTTTATTTATATATGTTTATATACTGAGATAACAAGAAATTATAAGACTTCTCAATCAAATAAATAATATATATATAGTTTGTTTTTTTTTACAAATGTTCTTAAGTATTTTTTTATCTCATCGTCACTTTATAGAAACAAATTAGTAGTACATTTTAGTGATACACATTTTTCCATTTCCTTCATAATCAGCATTTAATGGGTTAAATTAGTTCCTCTGTTATTAAAGCATTGGTCAGATTCTTGGCTGTAGCATATGAAAGGTGCCCTGGTTTCAAAGGGATATTAAAGGGACATTAAACAATAAATAAATGCTAGATAGAATGATGCATTCAAAGAAAAGATTAGTCTGAGAATCCATGTAGATGTATTTTTTAAAGTTTCATTAGCTGTGTAAATATTGACAAAATAAGTGCAAAGTTTTAGTGCCTATAAAACAATGGGAGCTGCCATGTTGTAATTTAGGTTACTTTCTCTGCTATGGCCAATTAGGGACAGTTATAAATAGGTCACTAGAGTGTACAGCCAATGGCTGAGTGGAATATAACAGTGTTCTGCAGCACTTCCATTTCTATCAGGAACTGAAAAGCTCATATTTTTAGAATGGAATTACAGGAAAAGGGGACAAAATAAACAATGAAAGTATATTGCAGCGCTTTATATATATATATATATATATATATATACATACATACATACTTGATAACGAGAGAAATCTCCTTCCTGGTAAAATATTTTATAAATAAATAAATAAAATACATACACAATTTATTATTTTATATTAACATCTCAAAGTATTTAATGTCCCTTTAAACTTTTAGTTTAATTAATATATATAAAAGAGACGCAGTTACATTTCTTTTCAAATAAAAAGTTAAAGGGACATAAAAATCACATTTTAATTTTATTACATTTTATTATTAAAATATGCATTGCTGGGTCATGTCACTTGAAAAGCTTCTTGGATGTTATCTGTTTTCCTTTACTGTGTAGGGACATATTTATAAATGTGCTTCTGCGTATTTCAACCAATTACTCTGCAGCAAATGTGAATGACAGAGTTCTGTATTCCACTGAATGCTATCCAGCTTCCCTGGGGAAGTGTAAACACTACAATATTCAGAGGTTAGATACAGCAAAAGCAGGAAAAATAAGTAATGAAAGTGCATTGCGTTTTTTTTCTTCTTAATTATGCATAGTTAAACATTTTATGGGGAAATACATTTTAAGTTGAATCTGTTTAAATTGATATTGAAGGTTTTAGAAAATGTTTTTTCAAACTTAGGGCCAGATTACGAGTTTTGCGTTATGAGCTGTGCGGTACTAACTTGCACGTTATTCTCACCGCTCACCTGCAGCGCTGGTATTACAGGTTTTCCTAAACCCGGCGTTATAAGGCAAGAAGTGAGCGTAGAGCAAAATTGTGCTCCATACCGCACTACAATACCAGCGCTGCTTAAGTCAGCGGTGAGCTGGTTGTACGTGTTTGTGCACAATTTCCCCTTAGACATCAATGGGGAGAGCCGGCTGAGAAATAGTCTTAACACCTGCCAAAAAGCAGCGTAAAGCTCAGTTACGCAGCCCCATTGATTCCTATGGGGAAAAAAAAATTTTGTTTACACCTAACACCCTAACATGAACCCCAAGTCTAAACACCCCTAATCTTACACTTATTAACCCCTAATATGCCGTCCCCGACATCGCCGACACCTACATTATATTTATTAACCCCTAATCTGCCGCTCCGGGCATCGCTGCCACCTACATTATACTTATGAACCCATAATCTGCTGCCCCCAACATCGCCGACACCTACATTGTATTTATTAACCCCTAATCTCCCGCCCCCAATGTCGCCGCCGCCACTTACCTACACTTATTAACCCATAATCTGCCGCCCCCAACGTCGCCGCCACTATAATAAACATATTAACCCCTAATCTGCCGTCCCTAACATCGCTGCCACCTACCTACATTTATTAACCCCTAATCTGCCGTCCCCAACGTCGCCGCCACTATACTAAATTTATTAACCCCTAAACCTACGTCTAACCCTAACACCCCCTCACTTAAATTAATTAAAATACATCTAAATAAAACGCACTATTAATAACTAAATAATTCCTATTTAAAACTAAATACTTACCTATAAAATAAACCCTAAGCTAGCTACAATATAACTAATAGTTACATTGTATCTATCTTAGGTTTTATTTTTATTTCACAGCTAAGTTTGTATTTATTTTAACTAGGTAGAATAGTTACTAAATAGTTATTAACTATTTAATAACTACCTATCTAAAATAAATACAAATTTACCTGTAAAATAAAACCTAACCTAAGTTACACTAACACCTAACCTAACCTAACCCTACAATTAACTAAATTCCCTAAATTAAATACAGTTAACTAAATTCAAAACAATTAGCTAAATTACAAAAAAAAACAACAACACTAAATTGCAGAAAATAAAAAACAAATTACAAGATCTTTAAACTAATTACACCTAATTTAATAGCCCTATCAAAATAAAAAAGCCCACCCAAAATAAAAAAAAACCTAGCCTAAACTAAACTACCAATAGCCCTTAAAAGGGCCTTTTGCGAGGCATTGCCCCAAAGAAATCAGCTCTTTTACCTGGAAAAAAAATACAAACAACCCCCCCAATAGTAAAACCCACCACCCACACAACCAACCCCCCAAATAAAACCCTAATTAAAAAAAACTAAGATCCCCATTGATCCCCATTTGGATGGGCATTGCCCTTAAAAGGGCATTTATCTCTATTGCGGCCCAAAGCCCTAACCTAATAATAAAACCCACCCAATACTTAAAAAACCCATCCAATCAGCCAATAGGATTGAGCTTGCATTCTATTGGCTGATTGGAACAGCGAATAGAATGCGAGCTCAATCCTATTGGCTCATTGAATCAGCCAATAGGATTGAAGTTCAATCCTATTGGCTGATTGCATCAGCCAATAGGATTTTTTCAATCTTAATTCTGATTGGCTGATAGAATTCTATCAGCCAATCGGAATCTAAGGGACGCCATCTTGGATGACGTCATTTAAAGGAACCTTCATACAGCAAGAAGATGCCGATTAAAGAGGATGCGGGCCAGATGTCTTGAAGATGGAGCCGCTTCTCGTTGGAAGGATGAAGATAGAAGATGCCGTCTGGGTGAAGACTTCTGTCCGTCTGGAAGACCACTTCTGCCCGTCTGGAGGACCACTTCTGCCGGCTTCGTTGAGGACATCTTGCCGCTTGGATAAAGACTTCTCCCGGTAAGTGGATCTTCGGGGGTTAGTGTTAGGATTTTTTAAGGGTGTATTGGGTGGGTTTTATTTTTAGGTTAGGGCTTTGGGCCACAATAGAGCTAAATGCCCTTTTAAGGGCAATGCCCATCCAAATGCCCTTTTCAGGGCAATGGGGAACTTAGGTTTTTTTAGTTAGGGTTTTATTTGGATGGTTGGTTGTGTGGGTGGTGGGTTTTACTGTTGGGGGGTTGTTTGTATTTTTTTTTACAGGTAAAAGAGATGATTTATTTGGGACAATGCCCCGCAAAAGGCCCTTTTAAGGGCTATTGGTAGTTTTGTTTAGGCTAGGTTTTTTTTATTTTGGGTGGGCTTTTTTATTTTGATAGGGCTATTAGATTAGGTGTAATTAGTTTAAAGATCTTGTAATTTGTTTTTTATTTTCTGTAATTTAGTGGGGGGGTTTTGTAATTTAGCTAATTGTTTTGAAATTAGTTAATTGTATTTAATTTAGGGAATTTATTTAATTGTAGTGTAGTGTTATGTGTTATTGTAACTTAGGTTAGGTTTTATTTTACAGGTAAATTTGTATTTATTTTAGCTAGGTAGTTATTAAATAGTTAATAACTATTTAGTAACTATTCTACCTAGTTAAATAATTACAAACTTGCCAGTAAATTAGAGGTTAATAATATTTAACTAGTGTTTGCGAGGCGGGAGTGCGGCGGTTTAGGGGTTAATATGTTTATTATAGTGGCGGCGATGTCCGGAGCAGCAGATTAGGGGTTAATAATTTTCATTTAGTGTTTGTGATGCGGGAGGGCCTTGGTTTAGGGGTTAATAGGTAGTTTATGGGTGTTAGTGTACTTTTTAGCACTTTAGTTATGAGTTTTATGCTACAGAGTTGTAGTGTAAAACTCATAACTACTGACTTTAGAATGCATTACGAATCTTGACAGTGTAGGCTGTACCGCTCAGTTTTTGACCTCCTAGGACAAGCTCGTAATACCGGCGCTATGGAAGTCCCATAGAAAAATGACTATACGCAATTTGCGTAAGTTGATTTGCGGTTAGGCCAAAAAAGTGTATAGGACAGCTGTACCTACGAGACTCGTAATACCAGTGGTAGTAAAAAAGCAGCGTTATGAGGCTTAATACTGCTTTTTTACTCAAAACGCAAGACTCGTAATCTAGCCGTTAGGGATTTATTGCTCATTGGCTGAAAAGGACAACGTCCACAGCTCTGTTTGGGGACAGGAACATGCCATTAAAAGTATTAATAAGTAGTTTTATTCTGGTCAGGAACATTCAGTCTTTTAGATGCAACAATCAAAAATAGGATTTTACATCCCTTTAAATACCTTTAATTACAATAGATTTGCACAATCAATAGCTGCATAATAAAATGACAATACAATAGAACTTACTCTCAACTGTATATAAGCAGTAGATTTTTTTTTGGACAAATTTAAAAATTTCCTTCAATTTGCCATCCCCCTGTATCATGTGACAACCATCAGCTAATCAAAAAACTGTGATATACTGTGAGCTCTTGCACATGCTCAGTAGCATCTGGTGCCTCATAAAGTGTGCATATAAAAAGCATGCGCACAAGTTGATCATCAAAATAAATTGGGATGTCTCTTAAAACTGCATGCTCTGTTTAAATCTTGAAAGTTTATTTTTGACTTTTGTGTCCCTTTAATTACTTTCATAGGTTTGTATATAACTCCTTTTGGTCCCTATAAACTCTCCAATGACTGCAAAACAATAGAGGGAGGATAATACCAATGGATGACCAACCCCTCTTCCTTTTAAGGTTGATGCTTATGAAAAATGTATGTTTATAGCTAGTTATAGTAGAATACCCTGTTGTGTGCATCGTTTTATATGTAAGTGTATGGTCACCCTAGAGTTGTTCAAATATTAGGCAATTAATTTACTAGAATAGCAAATGGCCCAGGAATTAAAAAAAAAAATTTCTTTCTTAGTAAAATTTCGTATCATTCAGTTGTTTGCCTTTAGGTGATGAAAATTTAGAGAATTTTTTTGTCGCTGGAATTTGTTGTAATTGTTTCCTGCATTAATATTCAATTAAGACATAAACATGATAAACCATAAACTCATAATGACCAAGAACTTGAAAATGCATCTGACCCATGGCCATGCTGCATGGTTTACACATACTGTATATAGATGTAAATGATATGATTATAATGGACATAACAAGTTAACCATTAACATATAAAATATACTGTATATGTTGTCATAATTAAAATCTAAAATTGTAATCTCATTAAATAGAAAAAAATACATTTTATGGTGTTTTCTGTATAGGTCTTGGACTATAAACATGTGGAATTAGATCAACATTTTGGGAATGTCTGTATTATCTCAATTATTTTATTATTTTTATTGTCCTTGGAGCTGTTACTTTCCTCTAGTAGCACAGACTATCCTCTTATTCATTCCTTGTGCACCAGCAAGAGAAGGTTGAGGACTGTTGACTAATAGTCACATGACAGATATTTTCTGGCAAATTCTTTTTAAACAAGGGGAAACCTTTTCTTATTCTTGGGTTCAAGGAACCTGTTTTAGAAATGCTATTAATCAAAACAAAATAATATATGTGTTTGTATGAACAGACCTCAGATGTCTAATTCTTTAGAAAGATAAAGGTATTAAACTTACATGATTCCAATACAGCATGTTATTTTAAGACAATTAAATTCACTTCTATTTTAAAATGTGTTTCGTTCTCTTTATATCCCTTGTTGGAAAAAAAATACACACATATCCTACGCCAGTGGGAGCTAGCTGCTGATTGGTGCCTGCATACATTTGATTCTTAGTAGATATGTTCATCTAGCTGCCAGTAGTGCAATGCAGTTCCTTCAGCAAAGGATACAAAGAGAATGATGCACATTTGATAATAGAAGTCATTTGAAAAGTTTAAAATTAAAAATGTTCTATCCAAATTAAGAAAGAACACTTTGAGGTTTCCTGTCCCTTTAAGCACTAAAAACAACAAGCACATATAGACTTTGGATAATAGCAGTGTTGCCAAAGAGACAATATAGCCACAGCAATGTTGCCTATCTAGCTGTGCGGTGCCTGTGTTGTAGGTGGGATTGCCATGTGAAGGGGGCAGACACCCATGAACTTACTGGAAGCCAGAGAGTGCTACAATACTTTGAGAACCAAGGCATTACACGTATCTCTGGCAACCTAGCCTTGGGTTTGACAAATTTATGTCAAAATTAGGAGTCACCATGAAAAAACGAGAAAACAGCCACATACTTATAGTAGATAGACAAATGTAGAACAGTCAAACACGTTAGGAGTCAGAATTAAAATTCTAGGAGTCATGACTTTCTGGTTCCCTGGATATGTCATGCCCTGACCTTTCCCTAACCCATAACTGAAAGCTGCTAAAATCACTCTTGAAACTGAGATTGCCATCTGGGATACTCTTGGACCAAGCAAAATTGGCAGCAAGATCTTTGTATGCTTGAGATCTCTACCAACAGTATTATTACTGGGAGATTGTATTTGTCAGCATTGCAGCTACACATTTGTAGTAGGATACTCCATGCAAGATAAACACACAGAATGAGAAATATATTCCTTGGATCCACACAACAGGAATCAGCCAGGTGCAGAATGGTGAAGAAAATTTTGAAGAAAAAGCTGTATTGTGGAATGGAACTGTTGGAGATGGGGTGTTAAAATCATTAAATGGGTCAGTTTTGGCCCCAGAACCTTAGGTTGGACCAGCCTGTGGTACAACTTGAGTTATCATCTTTCTTCAGAATTTTTTTTAGCCATGCTAATTAGCAACTATTTTGATAACTAATTATACAAATAGCTCACACACTAAAACTGTTAGGAGTAGGACTCATTTTAAGTGACTTATTATTTAAAATTAGATTCCCATACACTTAGTAGTAGATTCCCATAAGCTGAACCTTTAGCTCTATATTTATTTTGTATTATCTAAACTGACCTTGCCAAGCCGGCAAAATACTGTCTGGATGGGAACCCTAGGTACAACATTAATTCATCTAATTTATCCTATTTACAATAACTTTATTATCAAAAATGTAGCACCCAGACTCAGGAACCCCTCCAGGAATTTTAGACAAGAAGCTAAATTGCATGTAATGTGCCTCACATTCACACAATATCCATTAATGCAGATTCAATTAACTGCTCTCTGAAATAGAAAACTACTTGAGGGTATCAAAAGAACAATCATTGTGTGATCAGTGCTGGTAAAACAAAAGCAATTATCAAGCAACATTGCACTAACCCTTGCCTCAGATACTTATGTCGTGCAGGCACTATGCATGTCTGCCCCTTTAAGAATGCTAGCTGTGAGAAATTGGAGCATCAGACATACAGCTCATCAATAGCAATATTCAAGCTCTATGGTAACCTGTGATACCAGCCTTTTCCTAGTAGCTGCAGTGATTATGTAATTTGAAGAGGAGGCTGGATACTGTGTGTAATCGTGGATACATAGCTCTAAAGATACAGTTTGCTCAACGGTGGAAATAAAATAACTGATTTAAATTTTATTTCATTAAAATATTTTGTATAGCATTTGTTAGCTTTCAAATAATGGAAATATTGCAGTTAGCTAATATGGTGCAATGATTTGTTTGGGGATTTTGCCCCCTGAATTTAAAGTGAGAGAATTAAATTGTATCCAAACAATTTTAGATTGCAAGTTTAGCATAGCTTTATCACAATAAATATAATATTCCGTGATTTCCTCTTTCTCATGTTGTTCATTGCTGATGTTAGACCTTAAATAGCTCTTTTAATTAAGAGCTCATTTTCTTGCATGTTATAAAAAAAGACAAAAAGTGGTGCAATCATTCTGTGCTATTCATGCAATATCATATCCATAAATACCACTGCACCAAATAACATTGTAAATTAACAGTTTCAGGCTACAAGTGAAAAATCAGAATGTTTTTGCACAATTTACAGGAGCAGGTGTGCGGAGAATTTTGTGAGGTGTGGTTAGCTTGTTTGTCAGTTATCTACTTGTGAGTATAATCAGTTATCTACTGTGCTTGTGCCAAACTGCAATTTAGTCCTACAAAAACCCTGTTTTACTACACAAGGATGTAATTGTGATGCAAAATATGCTTATGAAAAACACATTTATACGAGTTTTGTTATTGATATAATTAGCCATTATAAACTTATAAGGTTTTCTACATAGTGGAGAAACTACTTGGCTGTTGATGCAGCATATCTGCTATCAGTGTCCATGCAAATGCAATGGGTGTTCGCCTGTTTCACCAACAAAATAAAAAAAAAAGTTGAAGAAGCAGCTTTCATAATGCAATTTGCAATTTGACTTGAAATAGTGTACATATAATTGGCTTACATGTCCTTTATAAGGGACACAATTCTGCAATAGTAAATTACTTGATACATTTTGTGGGCTGTGTCTTTCAACATTTTCACCACCTTTGTTAGCTCCTCCCCAATTTTAAGTTCTGGAACCGTCATCACAATTCTACATAACACATGAAAGCTTTAAACACATAGAGCCAGATTATGAGTGGAGCATTATCATTTGCGTGCAAGCGATATCGGGTTTTCCCCATTCATTTGTGCGCAAGTTAAATTGCATTAATATTACAAGTTGAAAGTAAATGCCAACGCTTGAGCGCAATCTCGATTTACACTAGAATGATTACCGTGACCTCAGAGCTCTGGTTAACTGTTTCGCAAAACAAAATTGTTTCACAAAACACATAAAAAAATACATTACACAATACAGTTACACTTATAATAACAATATATAATAACAATTATTTACAAAATATTGCACACACAAGTTATAAAGGTTCAAATATATGACATTTCAGGTGTTAGAAAGAAAGGCAGGCAAAGGGCTTTAACATAGACATACATACATATAAATGTTACTGTTACATATACTGTTTGATTATGCAGAGCCACCACTCATTTGCTATGTTGTGCAGAGCCACCACTCATTTGCTATGTTGTGCAGAGCCACCACTCATTTGCTATGTTGTGCAGAGCCACCACTCATTTGCTATGTTGTGCAGAGCCACCACTCATTTGCTATGTTGTGCAGAGCCACCACTCATTTGCTATGTTGTGCAGAGCCACCACTCATTTGCTATGTTGTGCAGAGCCACCACTCATTTGCTATGTTGTGCAGAGCCACCACTCATTTGCTATGTTGTGCAGAGCCACCACTCATTTGCTATGTTGTGTATAGCCACCACTCATTTGCTATGTTGTGCAGAGCCACCACTCATTTGCTATGTTGTGCAGAGCCATCACTCATTTGCTATGTTGTGCAGAGCCACCACTCATTTGCTATGTTGTGCAGAGCCACCACTCATTTGCTATGTTGTGTATAGCCACCACTCATTTGCTATGTTGTGCAGAGCCACCACTCATTTGCTATGTTGTGTATAGCCACCACTCATTTGCTATGTTGTGTAGAGCCACCACTCATTTGCTATGTTGTGTAGAGCCACCACTCATTTGCTATGTTGTGCAGAGCCACCACTCATTTGCTATGTTGTGCAGAGCCACCACTCACTTGCTATGTTGTGCAGAGCCACCACTCATTTGCTATGTTGTGCAGAGCCACCACTCATTTGCTATGTTGTGCAGAGCCACCACTCATTTGCTATGTTGTGCAGAGCCACCACTCATTTGCTATGTTGTGTAGAGCCACCACTCATTTGCTATGTTGTGCAGAGTCACGACTCATTTGCTATGTTGTGCAGAGCCATCACTCATTTGCTGTGTTGTGCAGAGCCATCACTCATTTGCTGTGTTGTGCAGAGCCACCACTCAATTGCTATGTTGTGCAGAGCCACCACTCATTTGCTGTGTTGTGCAGAGCCATCACTCATTTGCTGTGTTGTGCAGAGCCACCACTCACTTGCTATGTTGTGCAGAGCCACCACTCATTTGCTATGTTGTGCAGAGCCACCACTCATTTGCTATGTTGTGCAGAGCCACCACTCATTTGCTATGTTGTGCAGAGCCACCACTCATTTGCTATGTTGTGCAGAGCCACCACTCATTTGCTATGTTGTGTAGAGCCACCACTCATTTGCTATGTTGTGCAGAGCCACGACTCATTTGCTATGTTGTGCAGAGCCATCACTCATTTGCTGTGTTGTGCAGAGCCATCACTCATTTGCTGTGTTGTGCAGAGCCACCACTCATTTGCTGTGTTGTGCAGAGCCACCACTCATTTGCTATGTTGTGCAGAGCCACCACTCATTTGCTATGTTGTGCAGAGCCACCACTCATTTGCTATGTTGTGCAGAGCCACCACTCATTTGCTATGTTGTGCAGAGCCACCACTCATTTGCTATGTTGTGCAGAGCCACCACTCATTTGCTATGTTGTGCAGAGCCACCACTCATTTGCTATGTTGTGCAGAGCCACCACTCATTTGCTATGTTGTGCAGAGCCACCACTCATTTGCTATGTTGTGCAGAGCCACCACTCATTTGCTATGTTGTGCAGAGCCACCACTCATTTGCTGTGTTGTGCAGAGCCACCACTCATTTGCTATGTTGTGCAGAGCCACCACTCATTTGCTGTGTTGTGCAGAGCCACCACTCATTTGCTGTGTTGTGCAGAGCCACCACTCATTTGCTATGTTGTGCAGAGCCACCACTCATTTGCTGTGTTGTGCAGAGCCACCACTCATTTGCTGTGTTGTGCAGAGCCACCACTAATTTGCTATGTTGTGCAGAGCCACCACTCATTTGCTATGTTGTGCAGAGCCATCACTCATTTGCTATGTTGTGCAGAGCCACCACTCATTTGCTATGTTGTGCAGAGCCACCACTCATTTGCTATGTTGTGTATAGCCACCACTCATTTGCTATGTTGTGCAGAGCCACCACTCATTTGCTATGTTGTGCAGAGTCACAACTCATTTGCTATGTTGTGCAGAGCCACCACTCATTTGCTATGTTGTGCAGAGCCACCACTCACTTGCTATGTTGTGCAGAGCCACCACTCATTTGCTATGTTGTGCAGAGCCACCACTCATTTGCTATGTTGTGCAGAGCCACCACTCATTTGCTATGTTGTGCAGAGCCACCACTCATTTGCTATGACGTGTAGAGCCACCACTCATTTGCTATGACGCATAGAGCCACCACTCATTTGCTATGTTGTGCAGAGCCACCACTCATTTGCTGTGTTGTGCAGAGCCACCACTCATTTGCTATGTTGTGCAGAGCCACCACTCATTTGCTATGTTGTGCAGAGCCACAACTCATTTGCTATGTTGTGCAGAGCCACCACTCATTTGCTATGTTGTGCAGAGCCACCACTCATTTGCTATGTTGTGCAGAGCCACCACTCATTTGCTATGTTGTGCAGAGCCACCACTCATTTGCTATGTTGTGCAGAGCCACCACTCATTTGCTGTGTTGTGCAGAGCCACCACTCATTTGCTATGTTGTGCAGAGCCATCACTCATTTGCTATGTTGTGCAGAGCCATCACTCATTTGCTATGTTGTGCAGAGCCACCACTCATTTGCTATGTTGTGCAGAGCCACCACTCATTTGCTGTGTTGTGCAGAGCCACCACTCATTTGCTGTGTTGTGCAGAGCCACCACTCATTTGCTATGTTGTGCAGAGCCACCACTCATTTGCTATGTTGTGCAGAGCCACCACTCACTTGCTATGTTGTGCAAAGACACCACTCATTTGCTGTGTTGTGCAGAGCCACCACTCATTTGCTATGTTGTGCAGAGCCACCACTCACTTGCTATGTTGTGCAGAGCCATCACTCATTTGCTATGTTGTGCAGAGCCACCACTCACTTGCTATGTTGTGCAAAGACACCACTTTGGTATGGTATGTGATGCACAAAATAATTATTATAGCTATTATAGAAAATCAGATAAACACTCAAGAATTTGATGTGATAACAAATTTATTTTCTCTTTCATTTTAGATAAAATAGCTATCTATAGCTGCTTAACACATCACTAAAGCATTTTGTTAAGAAGAAGTAATGGCCGGGTACATAACTTCTTCGGAGTGGGTGGGGGGTGGCAAAATGTGTCTTTGCCTGTGTAGCCAAAAATCCTAGCACCAGCTCTGCCCTTATCCACACATTTTACCCTTTGAGGAATTAGATATGTACTTATGTGAAAACATTTGTGCAATAATGAAATGTTCTAATGCATCACATCATTTTCTTATTGCGTTATGTCCCTTTAAGTCTATAACATGAAATTAATAACAACAAAGCATCCAGCACTTTACCAGAACACCCAGGCACTAAATTGCATAATCCAGACAAAAAAAAGTAATTATCGATATAGACTTTCTTTAAAAAATAAATATTTTCCTGCATTGCAAGTGCAGTAGATAAAACCAGGTGATTTTAGGTCCCAAGAGATAGAAGGCATGGCTACTAATTATACATATGTTTTTTATTTGCAGTCATATTATCTCTACCGAGTACGTGAAAACAACAGTCTTGTGATCTTATGGTCAGCACTTATGGATCTGCCATTAGACCAAAATCCTACATTTTGGTAATAAATATATTATAGCAGAGACGCCCAAACTGTGGTCCACAGGCCACATCAAGCCCTCCGAGAGTTTTGTGTGTCCCTGAGCAGAAAATAGACTTCAGCTAAAATTAAAAAATAAACTGTAATATTGTATTTCCCCCTTAAAGGGGCATGGTACTTAAACTTGTATATGAAAGAACAGCTGTTAGACATGTTAAAATATGTTTTGCTTGAATAAAGAGCATCGGTTATGGGGCAAAGTGTACAAGAGGTAGGCATGAAGTCCAAATACATTTTCATGGTTCAGATAGCGCATGCAATATTAAAATAATTTTAAATTTACTTCTATAATCAAATTTACTTAATTATCTTGGGAGCTAGCTGGTGATTGGTGGCTGCAAACATATGCCTCTTGTCATTTGCTCATCTGATATGTTCTACTAACTCCCAGTAGTGCATTGCTTCTGTGGATATGCCAGTGAACACAAATATTGTTATTGTTTAAAAAGATAGATAATGCCTTTACTACCAATTCCCCAGCTTTGCACAACCAACATGGTTATATTCACATACTTTATAACCTTTAAACCTCTAAATTTCTGTCTGACAGCCCCATGATCACATGCTTTTGTATTTGCTTTTCACAACAGGGGAAGCTAGTTCATGTGAGCCATATAGATAATATTGTGCTGACGCCCCTAGATTCTAGCAACACAGCACTTATTGGCCTAAATGCAAGTCACCAGTTAATAAATTTAAAGTCAGGTGATCAGAGAGGCTGTCAGAGGATGCTTAGGTAGGTAATCACAGAGGTAAAAAGTGTATTAATATAACAATGTTTTCTGTGCAAAACTGGGGAATGGGTATTAAAGGGATTATCTATCTTTTTAAACAATAAACATTTTTGAGTTGACTGTCCCTTTAAGTGTGTGTTTAATCCCTGGAGTAAACACAAAACATCTGTAAGCATCAGTTCAATAAGTTCATCTTTTTATACTTTTACGTCCCTTTAAATTCCTAAAAAAATATTTGCACCTTGATTATTTAGCATTTAAATGTTTGCTCAGGAATATGATTATATGCGCTATATACAATTACCCTGTTATGTCTGTATAAGCATTTAAAGCCACTGTGATCTATGATGTAAATATAAAAATCCTGAACTGTGTCCTGTGAGTTAGCCACAAGACATAATGAAATATCAAGACATCATAAGGATATTCTTTCTAGTGCTCCTTGGGGATTAGTCAATATAGATTATAGGTCACTGGTCAAGCACTCTGAGCTGTCTGTCTCACTCTATACAATATGTATCACAGACAGCTGCTCCATAACCAAAGGACAGGACACATAATGTATGCTCCAGGGGACAGAGTGACACATGCTCACACCTGTTTGTAGCTCAACAGTTTTAGACAGTTTTTTCATATTATTTGTTTAGGATGAGACTGAGCCCAGAGAAGTCGGCGGCGTTTCTGGACAGTGTTGATGTGTGGCTTCTGCATTGCGTAGTAAAGCCTTAACTTGCATCTGGAGATGCAGCGGCAAATGCTGTTGATTGACAAAGGTTTACCAAAGTATTCCCGAGCCCATGTCAGGATATCCATTACAGACTCATGACGGTTTTTAGACAGTGACGTCTGAGTGATCAGAGATCACGCGCATTCAGTAGTTGTTTTCGGCCTAGCTCTTTAAGCACTGAGATTTGACTGGATTCCTTGAATCTTTTAATTATATTGCGCACTGTAGAATGTGAAATGCCCAAAATCCTACCGATTTGTCTTTGGGGAATGTTGTTCTCACAGTGTTGGATTATTCACTGACGCATCTGTTGGCAGATTGGCGAACCTTGACCCATCCTCGCTCTTGAAGGACTAGACCTTTTTTGGAGGCTCCTTATATACTATGATTACTCGATTGCCTCACCTTTTTCACATCATTTTCTTATTTCAACTTGTCAACTTGTCGCTATTAGTCCTAAATTGCCCCTGTCCCATTTTTTTTGGAACATGGAGGATGAATTAAATTTTAAAATTACTCTTTTTTTTTGTGCATTTTCCATACTGTCCCATCTTGTTCAGAAATGAGGTTGTATCTATAATCAGTTTATAATCTATCTATTATCTATCTATCATCTATCTATCTATCATCTATCATCTATCTATCATATATCTATCTATCATCTATCTATCTATCTATCTATCATCTATCTATCTATCTATCATATATCTATCTATCATCTATCTATCTATCTATCATTTAATCTATCAATCTATCTATATATATATCCTCAAAATCACAGAAATAATTGTTGTAAAGCATTAAATTGCAGTGATTTCTATTTCAGAGCAGCACAGAAATACACTCCCTTGGAAAGCCTGGCTTTCTTTTCTGTGCTCACATATAAACAAGTTACTGCATGTCACCACGTAGCATGTCACATGGTTAGCCAAACTGCAGCATATTTAAGTATGTTGTATGAACTCTTTGTGGGAAGTAGAAGAAACACAATTTATTGAAGAAATTATTGTTATTAATGCATATTACATTTTAATTGTATTATGTTTTAACATTTTCAGTTGAATTTAATCTCCCTTTGATTATAAAGTATGATTTCCTTAAATTACTTTCTAGTATTCCTTATTTATATCAGTAGCTGATAGTACTTGCTGCCTCTATTCTTCTCCAATTATTGATTTTGGTACAACACAAATAATTTTTGTTTTAATTTAATTTAATTTTAATTTTTGCCTAATTTTTTTTTCGTAAATTTTGCCTTAACAGAAAATCCAATAACAACATTTTACTATGCACATCACAACAGTCAGTTTTTACAAAAAAAACGAAACAAGAAGCAGCTTGTTGTAAACGTAAAAGCGCACCCCTCTGTGTTTGAGAGAACAGCAAGATTCTGGGATGGAAGTTTAGGGTCTGAATGCCAGCCACAGCTCTTATCTAGCAGGCGTCTGCCTCTAGCAATATAGAGAGAGAGATCTTACAGCAGGATGACCCTATTTGGTAAAGCGAGCTACAGGCTGGGAGAGAAGGTTCCCAGCTGTATACATAGGTCCCATGAGAACACTGCAGTGGCATGAGAACATTCATGGGAGGCTGGGGGTCACATTAAAGGGTATGGTTTGGGTGGGGGGAAACAAAATGACCTCCCTAAATGATTATATATACTGTCTCTGAACAGTTCTGCATTTTGTTTCATATTAACATAAGAAAGGTCTGTTTTACTTTTTTAGAATGAAAGTCTGGCTGTGTGAAGTGGCCGTCCATACATCTCCTTAATAGCATTGACATTGTTCATATACTTCCCATACTTCTCATCATGGTCTTTGCTGGATGTTAATCTTTTAGATGTTGGAAGCCCAGCAGGACCAGATGGTAGTGTTATTTCATATAACCATCACAAGTGAGGGAAAGCTACTAAAGAGGTGTAAGGCTGTTCAGGCCATGTGTGCAGACTGCAGATCCTGAGACCCGAAAACTCAATGACAATTATAAGGAAGCTCTGCTTATTATGGTGTTGAGCCTGGGGACAGAGCAGTTCTGCATAATATTCGCACATATCTGGCTTTTGGGAGACTCTGCTTATCAATCCTAGTATTACAGTATATGAGATCTGAGGGGCTCTGCATGTCAATTAAAAAAGGATTAGGCTGTAGGGAAGCTCTACATGTCACTAATTTACAGCGTTTAGTCTGAAACCATAGGAGTTCTGCATATATTGTACTTACAGAATCAAGGTGCAGGCAGGCTCTGCATGCCACTAATTCACAGAGCCTAGAGTTTAGTCTGAAACCATAGTAACTCTGCATTAATAGTCCTTACAGAATCAGGGTGCAGTAATTCAAAAATTTCCAGCCTCCAAATAGTTAAAAAAACCTTTATTAGCTCAAGCAGGGTCCTTAGTAAAGCAACAACGTTTCAAACCAGCAATTGGTTCTTAGTCATGTTGCTGGTTTGAAGAACTAATTGCTGGTTTGAAATGTTGTTGCTTTACTAAGGACCCTGCTTGGGCTAATAAAGGTTTTTTTAACTAACTATTTGGAGGCTGGACATTTTTGAATTACTACAGTGACATTGGGATCTGGCTAATCCCTTTTCCGCGCCCCATCTTGGTGAGTGTGCTGTCTTCCCTTGGGGATTGTAAAGAATCAGGGTGCAGGCAGGCTCTGCATGCCATTAATTCACAGAGCCCTATAATCTAAAACTATAGTGGCTCTGCATATGGGCGCCATGTACTAAGCGGCGGGCGGACAGCTTCTTAACTCGCGAAGCTGTCCGCCCGCCTTCGCTACACACGGGCAGCGGATCTGTTGATCCGCTTGCCTGTATGTATCATTACACACTCATCGGAGTGTGTAATGCCCGCCCCTTCAATCGCGCGACCAATCACGCGACTGAAGGGGCTGTCCAATCACCGAGAGCGAGCGTGCTCTCTGTGATTTTGCTTCGCCACCTAAGAGGTGGTGTAGGGTGTAGGAAGCAGCGGTCTAATGACCGCTGCTTCTTACATTGCGGGAAGCAGGCTCGCATATGCGAACCTGCCCCACAAAGGCTCCAGAGCAGCTTTCGCTGCTTCGTACATAGTCCTTACAGAATCAAGGGGCTGGCAGGCTCTGCATTCCATTAATAGACAGAGCAGTTTCCAGGAGGTCCCAAAATCAGGCACAATTAAATAGTTTTAATATGCTCTTTCAGTCTGAGTTATGTTACAGTTATGTTGCACAAAAAGTTCCAGGACATGATGCCCTCAGTGAAAATACTCAAAATTAAATATGTAATTAAAGGGGCAGTAAAGTCAAAATTAAGTTTTCATGATTCAGACAGACCATGCAATTTTAAACAACATTCCTATTTACTTCTATTATCTAATATGCGTCCTTCTCTTGTTATCCTTAGAACAAGAGCCACCATAGGAAGTCTTAGAAGCAGCAATAGACTAATGGGAGCTAGCTGCTAATTGGAGATTCCATATAGATGCCTCTTGTCATTGGTTTGTGATGTGTTTAACAATCTCACAGTAGTGCATTGAAACTCCTTAAATAAAACATATCAAAAGAATTAAGCAAATTTGATAATAGAAGTAAATTGGGAAGTTGTTTAAAATGATGTTCCCTAGCTGAATCATGTAAGAACATTTTGGGGTTTTATGTACTTTTAAATTATCCCTGCCGCATGTTTCATCTGCTGCATTTACAAAGTAGCGCCCATTGATCCTCACATGGGTTCGACAGTCTACTCCAGAATTTTATTTTTTTAAAAGATAGATAATCCCTTTATTACCAATTCCCCAGTTTTGCATAACCAACACAGTTTATTAATATACTTTTTGCCTCTGTGATTACCCTGTATCTATGCCACTTCAGACTGACCCCTTATTTCAGTTTTTTTGACAGACTTGCATTTTAGCCAATCAGTGCTGACTCCTAGGTAACTCCACGGGTGTGAGCACAATATAACTATATGGCATACATGGACTAATGCCCTCTAGCTGTAACAAAATGTAAAAATCCCCTGTGATAAGAGCCCGGCCTTCAAGGGCTTAGAAAGGGCTTAGGAATTAGCATATAAGCCTACCTGATAATAAAAGTAAACTGGAAAATAACATGACCTATCTGATTCATAAAAGTTTAATTTTGACTTGACTGTCCGTTTTAAATCCATTTCCCAAACAATCACCATAATCAGTGTTATAGAACACCTATTTCATGTTCCAGTATCCTATTGCCACCCCCCTACACTATCCAATTGTTACACAACACAAGATTGTTCCACAAAATATCCATTTACATTTAAAAATTCACAGTGACAAGAACAATACAAACCTACTTTAGCGTCACTGAAAAACTTCTAAAAAAGAGCTAATTACAACAGTGCAACTCTTGGCAGGGCCCTCTACCCATTTGATCCCTTTAATTTTTTTGTTGTACTACCCTCTGTTTACAGCGCTGCGGAATCTGTTGGAGCTCTACAAATAACTGATAATAATAATAATAATCCCTTACTTATATCACAATGCCTATTAGGTATACATTCCTGTTCCATAATATAAATATACAATATTCATTTTACAGACCCCTCTCAAACTTTATCATATTGATACTACAAACGGTACCCAATAGAGACATGGTCCATTCCGTCACACATTACCATAATGCTCTTATCATTAATCCAATGCCAGCGGGTACCACCTAAGGGTGTGCCATATGCATAGTTCTCCATTCCATTATACGCTTTGCTAATGTGTTTTATATTAGTCGGACTACAATTGTAAGCCTTTTTGTAAAGCCTTTGATAAAGCCCGTCAGGGCGTAGCACGTTAGGGAGTTAGAGCGTATGGGAGCTCAATTTTAATACTTAGCAATAGTTACAGTGGTGTTGTGTAATATGTTTGACTATATAAATCTCTAAGCGGTCTACCGCAGCCTCACTATTGACTCAGAATTTATTACAGTATTTAAAGAAATAGATATCTGTAATGATATTATCTGTAACCGCCAATAAGTAGTGTTGTGTATAATACTTTTGTATATATCTCAAAGCGGTTCCCACGCTTAGCTGGTAATTAATCTCGCATTACTGTAGCATTAATATTGACAGAGAACTAATCATAGCATTTAGTGAAATAGTAATCTATGATTAAATTATCCATAACGATTAGCGATATGCTTTAAGAGCCCTGTCATAAACTATAATATCCTAGTGTTTGACTCACTTAACCGCTAGTGAAGCGCTATCAGAGCTTTGTTATATATTACTATATATTCAACACGCTCACTACCAGAGCCTATTTGAAATTAAAATTGACTTAGCCATTTGGCACCTAACTGTTACTCAGTATATCGCTATGTGTAGACGTGGATGCTAATACAGTATTCATGTGTATATTGTCATAGTTATTAATATCCAACACAAGCTTAATACCAACCTGGTAGACACAATGCTGTGCACTAATAGGCACCTAGGCTATGTGACCAAGAAGACGTAGTACTTATTCATGTGTTGAAGCATTACACTTACATTACACAAGTCCCTCACTCTCAGGGGCTCCGTGTGGAGCTTGATGCCCCTTGTTTCCGGGGAGATGGAAACAGAAGTTATTAAGAAGTTATGAAGCAGCGGTCTAAAGACCACTGCTCCATAACTTGTCTGCCTGCTCTGCGGCGGCGGACAGAAATCAAACCGATCAAATACGATCGGGTTGATTGACACCCCCCTTCTAGCGGCCCATTAGCCGCAAATCTGCAGTTCACAAGCAGTTCACAAGAACTGCTGGTGCAATGATAAATGCCGACAGCGTATGCTGGTAGACCACCACCCCTCTCAAATACACTTTTATATAAGGCAGGGTTAATTCAGTACCTACTCTATCATATTGACTAGGAGGGGAGACTGCTGTTGTGGTGCCATTGTACTCTCTTGTATACCTTTTGTAGAAGTGTCCCCTTACATTGTCACATTATGAATCATACAAATCTGTCTTTGTCAGACATTCTAGTTCTGCTGCCATATTTGTGTCTTAAAGGGACATTGTTTACTAGATTTTTCTTTGCGTAAATGTTTTGTAGAATATATATGAAGGTAAATCCAGGGCGAGGTCTTCTTTATTGTTTAACCCCTTAGGGTACAGACAGTCCAGGTTAAAGATCCACTTTGACTCGGCGGTTAGTAATTTTTTTGTGTAATTGCCGCCTCTCCAATCTTTTCGTACCTTCTGTATGCCCATATATGTCAAGTCCTTTATATTTCCCTTGTGTTTGCTTGTAAAGTGTCTATATAAAGCGGTATCTGTGTTTAGTTTTTCGATAAGTCGTAGATGTTCACGTATCCTTTCTCTCAAGGACCTCGAGGTTTGGCCCACGTATTGTAGACCACATGAACATTGCAGTATGTAAATCACTTCCGCTGTCCTGACATCTGATCAGTTCATCGTATTTTATATCTTTGTTTTGTATTAAAACTGTAAAATGTGTTGGATTTACTACCGTTTTTTGCAGGCTTTACAAGATCCACAAGGGAAGAAGCCTTCACTTCTTTTCCGGAATGTGTCTTTGATACCCAGATTCTTCTTTTTTTCTATACTGGGAGCTAGTCTATTCTGTAAGTTCCTGGTTTTCCTGTATACAAATTTGGGTCTTTCTGGAATTTTTGTCACCAATCAGGTCCATCTTCTTTTAAAATTGACCAGTGTTTTTGAAGTATTTTTTCGATGATGCTCTTATTCTCGCTGTATTCTGTAATCATTAATACATTGAGGGAGTCATCTTCTGTCCGTGGTGTTTTTTCTTTATATTTCAAAAGGAATTTATTTTGGATCAAGGTATAAAATTTTTGAAAAAATTTTTTGGAAAATTTTGGAAATTTTCTCACAATACTGACTACCTCTTGCACTTGACTTTTTAAGGACACATTTTTTCACTTTGGACATTTTGATACTTGATTTTTTGAATCTTTTTTATCTTTTGAAAGATTTTTTCACTGTTTATATTGCAACCTTTGATGTAATCACCCAGTTTTAGCTCACTTGGAGTATTACCCCAAGTCACTGTGTAGCACTACTGTTTATATTTTATTGTATACTGTTATTTTCGACTATTAATATCTTTTATTGTATAGCGTGGATCCATGCTTTTTAGCCTTGTATTTCAACTACATTTTTAACATACATGATGAGCTGTTATTAAACATTTTAACACTTTAAACCTTAGCCATTTATTGGCGCCTGGGATTTACCTTCATATTTACTATTTCTCCAGGTGATAACTAGGTATCACCCCCCTAGGCTGATAAGGTTCTAGTAGGCGCTGGGATATTTTCATATTGTTTTTTGTAGAAATATATAGCCCATTTGGTAGTGTTTTTGTACCAATATATAGTTTTGCTTATTTTTTAAGAACATTGTGCTGATTTTCAGACTCCTAACCAAACCCCACAGTGTCAGATGTATACGCGCGTTTACAGACTCATGCAGGCTCCTGTGTATGTTATCTGTCTTTTCATATGCAGAGAGGGGGGGAGAGTCTGCTCTTCTTGTCCCTTTCAGTGAGTGCCCCAGACTAACCTCATCAACAGTGCTAAAACTGGGAGATTCTAAGTAAGTTTTCAAAAGGTTTTATACTGGATGTTTATATCAGTATTTGTGCATATTCTTCTTTATAGTTGTGTCTATTATAAGCAGTTATATGACAATTGGTTTATTCTGTCCCTTTAACTTTAATTAAAGAGCAAAATGCTTTCTGTTTTCCAACAATTTATAAGCGGAATGCTTTGCATCACAATTATCTAAATAATAAGAAGTGCAATAATTATAAACTAAATTAACTCTTAAGAGCCCATATTGGCTGACAGGTATGTGGATTTTATAGGGATGAAGCATTTTTCCCTTGTAGGACTTAAGTTTTAGAAATCCTGCACAATAAGGGGCATATGTATTCAAGCTCCGAATGGAGGCTCGCCAGTAACAGCAGTATGAAGCAGCGTCACAAAGACCGCTGCTCCATAACCTGTCCACCTGCTCTGAGCAGGCGGGACAGACATCGCCGCAATACAACCCGATCGAGTACGATCGGGTTGATTGACACCCCCTGCTGGCGGCCTATTGGCCGCGAGGTCTGCAGGGGGGGTGGCGTTGCACCAGCAGCCCTTGTGAGCTGCTGGTGCAATGCTGAATACTGCGAGCATATTGCTTGCCGTATTCAGCGAGGTCTGGCGGACCTGATCCGCAGTGTCGGATCAGATACGCCAGACCTTGATACATATGCCCCAAAGAATCTATAAGTACTGTATTATATACAAATTGTACTTATAAACGGACTTCAGTTGATAAATGGTTTATACACCATGTGGCCTACATATGTTAAAGGGATAGGAAACTCAAAATTAAACTTGCAGGATTTAGATTGAGCATGTCATTTTAAGACACTTTTAAATTCATTTCTATTTTCAAATTCCCATTGTTTTCTGCTACTTGTTGAAAAAGAATATGTACACATTCTACACTGCTTGGAGCTAGCTGGTGATTGGTGGCCACACACATTTGTCTTTTGTTATTGGCTCACCAGGTGTATTCAGCTAGCTCTCAGTAGTACATTACGTGTTCTGGAGCTGATTTTAACTATGTGATTTAATCCCTCTGCAGGGGTTAAACATACAGTTATATGTGACAATAGTGCAATAAAAAATGCTCTAACAAATTAGTGTTTTATTTTTTGCTCTTTTATATCCTTTTAAAGGGAAATGAAACCTCTCAAATGTATTTAATGATTCAGATAAGGCATACAATTTAAAGACCTTTCTATTTAACTTCTATTATCAAATCTGCTTCATTCTCTTGGCATCCTTTATTGAAGGAGCAGCAATGCACTACTGGGAGCTAGCTGAACACATAGGGTAAAATGACAAGAGGCATATAATGTGCAGCCACACAGAAGTGCATTGCTTCTTCTAAACCTACCTAGGTGTGCAACATTGGAAGGTTATTTAAAATAAAATGTTTTGTCTAAATTATGAAAGTTTAAAAGGGATAGTCTAGTTAAAATTAAACTTTCATGATTCAGATAAGAGCAGCAATTTTAAGCAACTTTCTAATTTACTCCTATTATCAAATTGTCTTCGTTCTCTTGGTGTCGTTATTTTAATGTAAGCTTGGAAGCCAGCCCCATTTTTCGTGCAGGACCTGTGGTAGCGCTTAACATTTAGACACCAATCAGAAAGTGCTTCCAAGGTGCTAAACTAAAAATGGGCTGGCTCCTATGCTTCCATTCTTGCTTTTTCAAACAAAGCTAACAAGAGAACAAAGACAAATTGATCATAGGAGTAAATTAGAAAGTTGCATAAAATTGCATGCTTTATCTGAATCATGACAGTTTAATTTTGACTTTACTTTCCTTTTTAATAAGAGAGATAAGCTATGAATTTAATATCCCTTTATATTGTAAACAGATTTGCTTCATTTATATTTTTTTTGAAGCCAACAAATATTTTGATGTAACTTAAAGGGACATGCCACACACAATTTTTCTTTTTATGATTTAGAAAGAGAATGCAATTTTAAACATCTTTCTAATTTATTATATTATCTAATTTGTTTTATTTCTCTTGATATTCTTTGATGAACAAGCATATCTAGATATGCTCACTAGCTGCTGATTGGTTGCTGCACATAGAAGCATCATGCTATTGGCTCACCATGTGCATTGCTTTTTCTTCAAATAAGGATATTTAAAAAATGAAGCAAAATAAATTATGGAAGGTAAATTGTAATGTTGTTTAAATTTCTATTCTCTACTTGAATACTGAAAGAAATATTTTGGGTTTAGTGGCCCTTTAACTGATGCTCTTCAGTTTTCATGTTAGATTTTTTGTGTGTACAGTATCTTTCAAGTGGCTTAAAGCAGTGTTTTTCAACCAGTGTGCGTGGCACACTAGTGTGCCGTGAGAGATCCTCAGGTGTGCCGCGGCAGACTGACAACAGTGCGGGGGGTGTTCCTCTTTCAATTTTTGAAATATTAGTAGGTATGTGACAGGGCTCATCAGGCAATCATTTACAACCATGACATTGACATTCATTTCACAGACATAATAATTATGATTTTTTGTGAATGAATGTCAATATGTCATGCATAGTTTGGTAGGAGGCATGGCATGACAGCACAGTACAGTGTATATATATCCTGTATTAGGCTACAATTTGTAAATTTGGGGAGATGGTGGTGTGGGCAATGGCAAAAAAGGTTGCAAATCACTGGCTTAAAGCACATGTGGGCCATAATCTGCCCATCAGCAGACAATTGTTTTGTCTGATACAGCCTGCATTACCCTCATCCGTTTGTTTTGGTATTGGAGAGATATTGATCAGCAAGTATGCAGCCCAATTCAGTGTAAAACACGAGCTGCTTTACTTTTACATTTACAGTGATTGTAAAGTATATCAAATTACTGGCCAGTATATTAAAGTTATCTTTAAAACAGGGGCATTTAATTCATTAACATTTAAAAGACCCTTCGTTTATAAAATATTTACACCTGAGTTATGGTAAATATTCCGCCGTTTCTCTTCCACATCTCATACTGTATTAGCAGATCAATGACCGAATCCAGCTTCCTCCATCGTTGGCGTGCCCCATCTGGCATCCAGCTTGTGGGGGCACGCAACTATTGGAGGAAGCCGGATTCGTCATCGATCTGCTAAATACAGTATGCGATGCGGGCGGAGGAACAACGTTATATACTCAGCGGTAAATATTTTAAAAACAAAGCATCTTTCAAAATGTTAATCAATCAAAGTGCCCCTGTTTTTAAGGATTACTTTTATATTAAATATATTAACCCCTAATCTGACCCCCCTACACCGCCGCCCCCTATATTAACTATATTAACCCTAAATATATTATGGTTAATAAGTTAATATAGTTATTATATTATATATATTAACTATATTAACTCTATCTAACTCTAACACCCCTAACTTAATTATTATTAAAATAAATCTAAATAATATTAATAATATTAACTAAATTATTCCTATTTAAACTAAATACTTACCTATAAAATAAACCCTAAGATAGCTACAATATAATTAATAATTACATTGTAGCTATTTTAGGGTTTATATTTATTTACAGGTAACTTGGTATTTATTTTAACTAGGTACAATAGCTTTTAAATAGTTAATAACTATTTAATAGACTACCTAGTTAAAATAATTACCAAATTTACCTGTAAATAATAAATCCTAACCTAAGTTACAAATACAACCTACACTATCATTAAATTAATTAAATAAACTACAAATATCTAAACTAAAATACAATTAAATACACTAAACTAAATTACAAAAAACAAACAAACACTAAATTACAAAAATAAAAAAAGATTACAAGATTTTTAAGCTAATTACACCTATTCTAAGCCCCCTAATAAAATAACAAAGCCCCCAAAATAAAAAAAATCCCTACCCTAATCTAAATTACAAAAGTAATCAGCTCTATTACCAGCCCTTAAAAGGGCCTTTTGTGGGGAATTGCCCCAAAGTAATCAGCTCTTTTACCTGTAAAAAAAACAACAACCCCCCCCCATTACAACCCACCACCCACATACCCCTACTCTTACCCACCCAATCCCCCCTTAAGAAACCTAAGTCTAACCCCCAAGTGCTCCTTACCTGTCTTGAAGACCAGCGGCGAAGGTCTGTTCCAGGCGGAGATGTCTTCTTCTAGGCGGCGACCTCTTCTTCTTCCAAGATCCAGCCGGCGCGGAGCGGAGGAGTTGAAGACCGATGACCGTGGAGCTGAAGACCGCTCCATCTGGAACTGAAGAACGGCAACGCTTGAACATGAAGACCGCTGGAACTGAGACCGGAGCCGGAGCATGGAGGATCCTCATCATCACGATCGCCGCCGTACACTGAATAGGAATTAAAGGTACGCGATTAAAAATGGCGTCCCTTGAATACCTATTGGCTGATTTGAGCTCAAATTCAAATCAGCCAATCGGATGCGAGCTACTTTAATTCTATTGGCTGATCTTGAATAGCCAATAGAATAAGAAGCTACTGTAATTCTATTGGCTGATTAGAATAGCCAATAGAATTACAGTAGCTCTTATTCTATTCTGTTGTCATTTAGATTAGGAGTAGGGAATTTTTTTTATTTTGGGGGGCTTTGTTATTTTATTAGGGGGGCTTAGAATAGGTGTAATTATCTTAAAAATCTGGTATCTTTTTTTATTTTTTGTAATTTAGTGTTTGTTTTTTTTTGTAAATTTAGTTTAGTGTATTTAATTGTATTTTAGTTTAGATATTTGTAGTTTATTAATTAATTTATTGATAGTGTAGGTGTATTTGTAACTTAGGTTAGGATTTATTTTACAGGTAAATTGGTAATTATTTTAACTAGGTAGCTATTAATAGTTATTAACTATTTAAATGCTATTGTACCTAGTTAAAATAAATACCAAGTTACCTGTAAAATAAATATAAACCCTAAAATAGCTACAATGTAATTATTAATTATATTGTAGCTAAGGGTTTATTTTATATAGGTAAGTATTTAGTTTTAAAATAGGAATAATTTAGTAATATTATTAATATTATTTAGATTTATTTTAATAATAATTAAGTTAGGGGTGTTAGAGTTAGATAGGGTTAATATAGTTATATATATAATATAATAACTATATTAACTATATTAACCCCAAATATAATTAGGGTTAATATAGTTAATATAGGTGGCAGCGGTGTAGGGGGGTCAGATTAGGGGTTAATATATTTAATATAGGTCGTGTCGGTGTAGGGGGATTAGATTAGGGTTAATATATTTAATATAGGTGGCGGCGGTGTAGGGGGATTAGATTCAGGGGATAATACATTTATTATAGGTGGCGGCGGTGTAGGGGGATTAGATTACAGGCAAAAGAGCTGATTACTTTGTGACAATGCCCCCGCAAAAAGCCCTTTTAAGGGCTGGTAATAGAGCTGGTACTTTGGGGCAATGCCACGCAAAAGGCCCTTTTCAGGGCTATTTGTAGGGTTAGGAATAAAAAAGAGGGCGCCACATAGGGTAATATTGGTGGATCAAAGTTCAAAATGGTATTTATTATCGTCGCTTACCGGAGAACGATGCACCGTATTGTAACCGGTGCTGATACACAGGCTAACACTTTCAGTGGTTAGCACACTGGGTGGCCTCCGGCAGGTGTACACCAGCTGGTACTCAGCTGTTCACTTTGATTGATGTGCTGTCTGTGCGGCTGCTGCTAGCGAATCAGACACTGTGTGGATCAGACAATTTCGAACCTTTGTCAGGGAGGAAGCACTGCAGTGGATCGCATACTTTGACACCCTTAACCAGGAAGGCTCAAACGAGAACAAAGGACAACTTCCGTATATAAAAATAAATGAATTTTATTCCATACAAACTGCTACGCGTTTCTAGACCTGCACCCGGTCTTTTCATCAGGCATACAAACACACAACAAACGCACATCAATTCAAGTGTGAACGCTGAGTACCAGCTGTGTACAACCTGCGGAGGCCACCCAGTGTGCTAACCACTGAAAGTGTTAGCCTGTGTATCAGGCACCGGTTACAATACGGTGCATCGTTCTCCCGGTAAGCGACGATAAAAAAATACCATTTTGAACTTTGATCCAACACTAATTACCCTATGTGGCGCCCTCTTTTTTATTCCTAATTACAGATATCTCCTTTCCGAAGACCAGAGGAGCATTTGCCGCCAGTATCTTTGAGTGCAAGACTCAGCACTACCAACTCACATGAACTTTATGGTTTGTTTTTACACCAATACCACATAATAACTTCTTATAGCGCACCCCGCTCACGGTTCCTTTGGGGTTCCCCTTCTCAAGACTATATGTAGGGTTAGACTTAGGTTTAGTGGTAGGGAAATTTTCGTATTTTAGGGGTTAATAAATTTAATATAGGTGGCGGCGGTATAGGGGATTAGATTAGGGGTTAATAAATTTTAATATAGATTGCGGCGGTGTAGGGGGGATCATATTAGGGGGTAATATAGTTTAAATAGGTGGTGCGGTGTAGGGGTTCATATTAGGGGTGATATAGTTTAAATAGGTAACGGGCGGTGTAGGGGGATCATATTAGGGGGTAATATAGTTTTAAATAGGTGGTGGCGGTGTAGTGGGGATCCATATTCGGGGTTAATATACTTTAATAGGTGGCGGCGGTGTGGGGGATCATCTTAGGGGGTATATAGTTTAAATAGGTGGCTGCGGTGTAGGGGATCATATTAGGGGGTAATATAGTTAATGTAGGTGGCGGCGGGGTAGGGGGCTCACATTAGGGGGATAAAACATTAAATGTAGCTAGCGGCGGTGTAGGGGGTCAGATTAGGGGGTAATACATATAATATAGGTGGCGGCGGGGTCCGGGAGCGGCGGTTTTAGGGAGTTAATATATTTCTTATTAGGAGTGAGAGGTGGGATTGATAGAGGGGGTATACGAGTCGGGCTATGTTTGGGAGGCGTGTTAGACAGTAACGGGTGATTTTATAACTTAGTCAGTTTTTTATGCGGCAGCAGTTTCTAAGTGCCGTAAGGTCACTGGGGACTCCAGAAATTTGTACTTACGCAGATTTCTGGACATCGCTAGTTTGTCAGACTTACGGCACTTTAGCATCTGACGGCGCCGTATATGAGATAGCTCGAGTTGCGAGCTAAAACTACGGGCGGCGCAGGTTTCCATGCTTACCCTGAAACCTGCGCCGTATATCGGATCTCGCCCCTAGAAAGCACTGATTGTCATTCATGCAAAGCATAAGATCCAAGAAGCTCTGGCATCATCAGTCACATGTAACACAATACTCGGAGGCTCTGCATAGAAAGCATTAAATATGAGACTCTCTGCATATCAGTTACATGGAGCACAGACCTGGGAGGCTCTGTAATGTATTCATACAAAGCATAGGATCAAGGAACCTCTGCATATCAGTCAGAGTATGGAAACTCGGCAGCTCTACATACCTTTCATGCAGGGTATGATAGCTGTGTATTCTGTATATTAGCCACACAGGACCTGACAGCAGAATCTGGGCACAGAGAAGCTCTCCAAATCATTCACACAGTCACAAAACCTGATTTCCTCAGTATATTATAATGGAATGTGTTAGGCTATGTGGTATCATTTTATAGAGATTAAACTCTCTGTATGTTTTATGTCCATAGTGTGTGAGTTTTCTTTATTCAGAATGATTAGCCCAAAATTGGGGTAGCCAGAATTTGTACTTCAATTATATATAATCAGCAATCATCTGCCATATACTTGCTTGTGACTCTATCTCCAGTATAGTGGTCCTAAATTTGGCAGCACCTGACCTTTAAATTTACTTTAACAGGTCCCTTCTTGTTACCAATTTCTAACCATAACAAACAGATGATGATAAGCCCAAGTATGGAGTTTGAAGTATAGGCCTATCCCAGAGGGATCATAAGAGAAGATTTAGGCTGGTAAACTTGAATCAATCATTTAACTGCACATCATACAAACAAAAACAGGAGCCTTGTGTCATTCATAGAGAGTTTGGGAGTTTAAAAGTTTAAGTCTTATTTTAGAATAGCCTGGGAGCTAAGGTTTCTGCATAACATTCATAGGAAGCCTGGGAACTGATAATTTTCTTATAATTATTACACAATCTGAGTCTGAGATACTTCACATATATTACTTGCTGAGTCTGTGGGTAGAAAGGCTATATATAAAAATCAATTTTTTCCCATAAGTTCTTCTTATCATTCACATCAGTGCCAGAAGCCGACAACACGAGGGGTCCTGAGCATCATTTATTGAGGATGAAGGTCCTGACAGTATCAGAATATTGTTACACTGCTTGAGACACATTTTTTGTACTATGCTAAGACACCTACTGCATGTCATCCATACAGGTTAGGATGTTATTTAGATCAGATCAAAGGTGTTTGTGTGCCATTTTAGCATTACCTGGGACTTGGCAGATTCTGCATAGTAGTCTAGTTCAACACGTGATTCCTTGCAGATTCCTTCATCTAAGACTAACATGTTCATCTAGCAGTAGCCAGCCTGAAACCCAGATGATCTGCATATTATTCTAGCAGTATTTTGGATCTACCAGGCTCTGCATATTATTCTAGCAGTATTTGGATCTACCAGCTCTGCATATTATTCTAGCGGTATTTGGGATCTGCCAGGCTCTGCATATTATTCTAGCGGTATTTGGGATCTGCCAGGCTCTGCATCTTATTCTAGCGGTATTTGGGATCTACCAGGCTCTGCATATTATTCTAGCGGTATCTGGGATCTGTCAGGCTCTGATATTATACTAGTGGTATTTGGATCTACAGCTGCATATTATTCTAGCGGTATTTGGGATCTGCCAGGCTCTGCATGTTATTCTAGCAGTATTTGGGATCTGCCAGGCTCTGCATATTATTCTAGCGGTATTTGGGATCTACCAGGCTCTGCATGTAATTCTAGCAGTATTTGGGATCTACCAGGCTCTGCATATTATTCTAGTGGTATTTGGGATCTGCCAGGCTCTGCATATTATTGTAGCAGTATTTGGGATATGCCAGGCTCTGCATATTATTCTAGCAGTATTTGGGATCTGCCAGGCTCTGCATATTATTCTAGCGGTATTTGGGATCTGCCATGCTCTGCATATTATTCTAGCAGTATTTGGGATCTACCAGGCTCTGCATATTATTCTAGCAGTATTTGGGAGTTGCCAGGCTCTGCATATTATTCTAGCAGTATTTGGGATCTGCCAGGCTCTGCATATTATTCTAGCGGTATTTGGGATCTGCCAGGCTCTGCATATTATTTTAGCAGTATTTGGGATCTGCCAGGCTCTGCATATATTCTACGCGGTATTTGGGAGTTGCCAGGCTCTGCATATTATTCTAGCAGTATTTGGGATCTACCAGGCTCTGCATATTATTCTAGCAGGTATTTGGATCTACCAGGCTCTGCATATTATTACTGCGGTATTTGGGAGTTGCCGGGCTCTGTATATATTCTATCAGTATTTGGAATCTGCCAGGCTCTGCAAATTAATTCTAGCTGTATTTGGGATCTGCCAGGCTCGCATATTATTTAGCAGTATTTGGGATCTGCAGGCTCTGCATATTATTCTAGCAGTATTTGGGATCTACCAGGCTCTGAATATTATTCTAGCAGTAATTGGGATCTACCAGGCTCTGCATATTATTCTAGCGGTATTTGGGATCTGCAGGCTCTGCATATTATTCTGCAGTATTTGGGATCTGGCAGGCTCTGCATATTATTCTAGCAGTATTTTGGGATCTACCAGGCTCTGCATATTATTCTAGCGGTATTTGGGAGTTGCCAGGCTCTGCATATTATTCTAGCGGTATTTGGGATCTACCAGGCTCTGCATGTTCTAGCAGTATTTGGGATCTACCAGGCTCTGCATGTTATTCTAGCAGTATATGGGATCTACCAGGCTCTGCATGTTATTCTAGCAGTATTTTGGGATCTGCCAGGCTCTGCATGTTATTCTAGCGGTATTTGGGATCTACCAGGCTCTGCATATTATTCTAGCAGTATTTGGGATCTGCCAGGCTCTGGAAATTATACTAGCAGTATTTGGGACCTGCCCATGCTCTGGCATATTATTCTAGCAGTATTTGGGATCTGCCAGGCTCTGCATATTATTCTAGCAGTATTGGGATCTGGCGGCTCTGCATATTATTCTAGCAGTATTTTGGGATTCTACCAGGCTCTGCATATTATATCTAGCGGTATTTGGGAGTTGCCAGGCTCTGCATATTATTCTAGCGTATTTGGGAACTGTCAGGCTCTGCATATTATTCTAGCAGTAATTGGGATCTACCAGGTTCTGCATATTATTCTAGCAGTATTTGGGATCTATCAGGCTCTGCATATTATTCTAGCAGTATTTCGGGATCTGCCAGCTCTGCATATTTATCTAGTGGTATTTGGGATCTGCAAGGCTCTGCATATTATTCTAGCAGTATTTGGGATCTGCCAGGCTCTGCATATTCTTCTAGCAGTATTTGGGATCTACCAGGCTCTGCATATTATTCTAGCTGTATTTGGGATCTGCCAGGCTCTGCATATTATTCTAGCAGTATTTGGGATCTGCCAGGCTCTGCATATTATTCTAGCGGTATTTGGGATCTGCCAGGCTCTGCATATTATTCTAGTGGTATTTGGGATCTGCCAGGCTCTGCATATTATTCTAGTGGTATTTGGGATCTACCAGCTGCATATTATTCTAGGCAGTATTTGGGATCTGCCAGGCTCTGCATATTATTCTAGCAGTATTTGGATCTGCCAGGCTCTGCATATTATTCTAGCAATATTTGGGATCTGTCAGGCACAATATGTTATTCTAGTTGAAAAAAGAAATGCTAAGGAAGTCATGGATGAAACACACTGCATATCATACTACCAGGAGACATTTTTAATGTTTTGTTTTTCTCCAAGAGCCTGTGCTGCAAGAGAATTTCTGGATATCATTCTAACAGAGCCTGGGAACTAAGATGCTCTGCATGTTTTTCAAGTCCAGCATTAGAGCTCAGATGCTCTGCATTTTTTTCTAGTCCAGCATTAGAGCTCAGATGCTCTGCATTTTTTTCTAGTCCAGCATTAGAGCTCAGATGCTCTGCATGTTATTCTACAGACTCTGGAAGGGGCTATGTGACTCACTCTAGCAGAAACCTAGAAGGTGACACTCTGCATTTCTTTCTAGCAGAAACTGGAAGATAATCCATTCATGTCATTCTATGGGAGCTGAGAAGCTGAATGTTATTGTAGATTATATGCTCTGCATTTTATTCTAGCAGAGCCTATAGGTGAGATGCAAATGTGTGCCATTCTAGCAAAGCTTGGAAGCTGAGATACTATGTATTTCATTATAGGTAAGAAAAGCCTATGAAATGTGATGATCTGCATGTCTATCTATCTATTATCTATCTATCTACCTGTTGGGTACTTATAGAGTGCAAACTAATCACCCATGAGGGTCTCAAGGCACTAATGTCATTCTAGCAGTATACAAAAGCTGGGTGCTCTGTATAGTATTCTACTAGAGCCAGGCCCTGCCCTTTGGGCAGGGTTAGAGGGGTGCCCTCCCATGGCCCTGCGCCTTGGGGGCCCCACAATGTCATAGAGAAGGTGTGAGGTATGAGAAGGTGAAATTTACTGTCCTGTATTAGTTTATGAAAAAGTGTTTATGGATTAGGAGGTGTAACATATGGGGGCATATTTATCGAAGTGCGAGCGGACATGATACAATATAGCGTACTCATGTCCGCTGCACATCGATAAAGTTATGGAGCATTTCTGTCAGGCTCGCCGGAAACAAGGGACATCAAGCTCCATTCGGAGCTTGATACATTCGGCCCCATAATATTATTCTTTATATAGGTAACACTGAATATTGGGTCAAGATGGGTCATACAGAAAGCAGGATATCCAGGGGTAGAGGAATAAGGGTGCTGGGCTGAGGGACCCCACAAATTAGTCTCAGCCCAGGCCCCCGCAAAAGCTAAGCGTGGCCCTGACTAGGAGCATAGGAGCCTAGATGCTCTGTTATTAGTTCAGAGATGGGGATCTGGGAAGCCCGCTTGTCATTCCAGCAGTCTTGGAGCCTAAATGCTCTGCATATTATTCTAGAGAAGCTTGGGCTCTGGTATGTATGACATGTCATATTGAAAAAGCCACATATTTGATGTCATCCCAGCACCATATACTTTATAGAGGAGCTTAGGCTTTCTGCATGTTATTGTAGCAGAGCCTGAAAACGAAGCCACATTCTGCATTGTGCACGAGCTCAGAAGCCAAGATGTTCTGTGTGTAATTCTAGCAGAGCCTGGGAACCTAGGCATCCTGCATATCATTTGTACAGAATGAATAAAACAGAGCTCAGCGTGTCTTTTTATGCAAACATTAGGAGTGGGCAGAATTGTAGTTTTCTTGAATTGCTAAGTATTTTACAATAATATTTACAGCTTAGATACTATGCTCATCAGCGAGCTGTGTACCTTAATTTAAGGAATTTATGTCATCAATCCGCCCTATGGGTGACATTCCTTTCATTGCCATAAAGGTGGAATTACAGAGTCTACAGTTAAAAAAAGAAGTGTTCTATGATTGCCGCAACAGGTTTGTGAATATGAGATAAGGTTCTGTGACCTTGACCTGCTATGTGCCAGACTTGCAAAAGATTTACGTATCTCACAATTTCAATGCAACACCCCATACACTGACATGACAGGAAGCCAATATCTGACTGTTTTTTTTATATGAAAAATTGTAGCCCTTGTGTGGTTTCAGATATAAAATAGCCTCATATCACGATTAACCACATCACAGCTCTACAATTGAGGTGTCACATCATGTAACTATACCACCGCCATTTTACTTGCCTTGTGGTTTGTTATCATGTCACCTCTTAATCCCTCCGTAGGGATAGGCACAAGCCAGCTCGTTTCAGTAATATGATTATGTAATTTGTATGCTGCTGTTGCTAGTGGCTACAAATGCAACAGAAAATACTCACCTGTAAGTAGGGTTAGTCAGCTATATCAAGGGGTCAGCCACCTTGGCTCTCCAGATGTTTTAGAACTACATTTCCCGTGATGCTTAGGCAGCTTAAAGACACTTTAGCATTATGGGAAATGTAGTTCTAAAATATCTGGAGCTGACCCCTGAGCTATATGACTACACATGCGGTAGAGCAGTGATTTTTAACCTTTTATTTGCCGTGGCACACTTTTTTACTTTAAAAATCCGTGGTACACCACCATCCAAAATTTAAAAAGAAAATCACACATTGTAGCCTAATACAGCATATATATATACACATACACACAAAACAAACACATACTGTATGTATTGTGCTGTTATGCCATGCCTCCTACAAACTACCCCTGCACTGGGAGTAAAAAACAAGCAAAGTTTAAAAAATATGTCACACTGTTGTCAGTCTGCCGTGGCACACCCTGAGGATCTCTCACGGCACACTAGTGTGCCACGGCACACTGGTTGAAAAACACTGCGGTAGAGTGTGCTGCACCTACTTAGACACATGAATAGTACTGCTGGACAACACTATTCATGTTCCTCCTTGTGTTAATGTGTAACTCATAGGTGACTGTCCAGGAAAACATGGCCATTGTGGAAAGAACCCACAGTAATGTAACCACCAGGCCACCTAATTTCAGTTTTTTGAGACTTGAAAGATTGTTATTGGTAGTTTTTGCGAGAGTGAGAGGAGAATTTTGGTGCAACATAGGGCTAAATTCATTAAACTGCATTCACAGCTTTTTCGGCTATGTAAAGCAGGTTTGCATAATCAAAGTTTAATGTTGACTTTACTGTCCATGTAAGTATGCAGAGTGAAAAACATGTAGTGTACATATATTATTAATTTAATTTTAACTTTGTTTAATATGATTTAACTTTAAAATTGTGTTTCTTCCGGAGAGGCTCTAGTGAATCTTGCAGGTTCTCTAGCCCTTCAACATTCTACAAATTGATTGCTTATCTTCAAGGCAGGAACTTATAATAATTGTTCCTAAAAGGGCTGCCACAAAGAAAGATAAGATAAACATAGCTGAGAATTTTCAAGAGCAAATCACTTGACTAAAATACAATGCAAATTGTGTTGCCAAAATCAGTGTGTAGCACTTAAAAATATTGAATTTGTAGATTCTTTGCAATGCTGTGGCGTTGATAGTTTATATATATATATAGTAAGCATATATAGAATAATACTTGTTCCCTTAAGCAAGTAATGTAAAAGGACTTGACAGGACAGATATCTATCCTGAATTTTAACATATATTTGTGACTGTAGCTTTCGGTCCTCTGGAAGCTGAACGGTTGTGTCAGTAGGGTAAGTCATGTATTGCCAGCACTGTCACATTGTATTTCTCTGCCCTGTGACAATAAACAGATAAAGCACACTGACAATCTCAACTGTCCTCTTGTTACTCTCAGTGGTTACATTTTACCTTCTGTTCTCATGGCGATCACTGCTCAGCTCAGCACAGACAATAAGTGCACTCTTGTGTCATGCAGTGTGAATAGTTATGTAAACCATTTCTCTGCCGCTATAAGGGTAGGGCATTTAAATTATTAATAATATCGATTTCTGGATTTGATTTTGTTTTGTGTCCCTGGAAAGGCTCTAACCTTGAACGTCCAATATAGTTTTCATTTGATTGCTTTGTAAAGCACTGATTTAAGGGGAAAATATGATACATGTGAGGGGAGGGCTCTGCTTAACCCTAGTACACTGGGATCAGCGCACAAGTTCATTTAATCTGCCGTGATAGGTCATAGCAAAGGTGAGCCAAGTAAAACTATCTAACATATTGCAAAACCTGCACATTTGTCATAAAAACACTTGTTTTGTATGTTTATCTTTGAAATCCATTTGATATATATTGGGGTTTAAGCTCTATTTAAACATTTTTGATTGCCATATTAACTCAATTTTAAACCCCCCAACCTTCAGAGGAAAGCTGGAATGTCTAGTATTTACAGGGTTAAAAATAATACAGGATGGAAATTATTGTTTAGGACACCTACCTACAGATAAAAGTGCTATAGGAAAGGAAAGAAATCAGCCAAATACCTCAAATTTCTGATAAGAAAAAGCACAGAGAAGCATTTCTGTGAAAATCCACCTTCACCTTATCTGCAGTAAGTCTCCAACTTCTGTTTTAGAGATGATTACTGATAGTGCAATTGTATGCACTCTTCTAACAGAAAAAGCAAAGATCTAAACTACATTGCAGGTACTGCAAACTTTTTTTAATTATTTTTTTTTTTGTTCCATTTTAGTGTTATTGAAGCAAACATTTACTGTAGATTCTGTAAACCTGCATGTGTGAAAATGTCACAGTCTGTTTTTAGCATCAAATCTATACAGTTTGGCAGCTTGGTTGATTTTGATTTTCTAAGCCATTAAAAACTATTTGAAGACCCACTTAACAATATATCAAGAAAATGTGGTTATTAAGACATGAATATTTATTAGAAATAGACATTTCAAATGCTTTATGCAGGGAATTTAAAGTGACAGTACAAAGATTGAGATTTTTATATAAAATGTTTAGTTATGCATTGTAAAACAATTTTGCAATATACTTTCATTTGTTATTTCCCCCCCCTTTTTTTGTAATTTAGCTCTGAAAAAATGTGGCTTTTTCTATTCTCAGAACTGAAAAAGCACCATGCAGACTTCTCAAAAATTAGCCTGCTACATATCTTTCTCTAAATGGTTTTGATAACAGACAACAGAACAATGCATTTAAAAAGGACATTAAACACTAAATACATTTCACGCACCTCCCTCTAATTATGGGTGCTGTCCATTTACAATCTAGGTTACACTGCAGGTATCTGAAGCACAAATCGGGAACTAAGCTGATAAAACTGATGGTCAGTTGTTTGTAATGAGATTCCAACACACTTAGATTAAGGTCTGACCATGATACCATCTTGATTTCCATATTTAATCATTATTTTCAACTTTGACCTGAACCTTAAAGGGACATATACACTCATTTTTTTTTCTTTGCTTAAATGTTTTGTAGGATTATCTATTTATATAGCCCATAAAGTGTTTTTGTTTGTTTTTTGTTTTTTTAAATGGAAAGTTTTGCTTATTTTTAAATAAACATTGCTCTGATTTTCAGACTTCCTAACCAAGCCCCAACATTTTTAGGAGAATACTGATGTATACCTACTCCAGCTTGCTCCTATTTGTGTAAAGGTCCTTTCATATGCAAAGGAAGGGGAAGGGGCGGAGGGTGTCTAGAGTGATATTTTCCAGTGTTCAGTGGGTGTTTCAGTAAACCTTTTAAACAGAGCTAAACTGGGAGCTTCTAAGTAGGTTTTTAAATGGGTTTATACTGTATTTTTATATCAGTATCTGTGCATATTATTCTTTATAGTAGTGTCTATTACATGCAGTTATATGAAAATTGGTGTATACTGTCCCCTTTAAAGGTACAGTAAACACATTTAGATTGTTATATAAAATGTTTAGTTATGTATAATTAAATAACTTTGCAATATACCTTTATTACGTATTTTGCACCCTTTTCGAAAACTTTAGCTTTGAATATTAAGGATTTTCTAAATCTACAATTTAAAATGCACCTTGCTAGCTTATTAAGGCTAGCCGTCCTACATATTTGCCCCTAATTGGCTTTAGCTGATAACAGCTGCAAAGAATTATATCTATAATAACTTTATGACCGTGGCTAGCCTTGTTGTCTGCAAAGTAAAGCCCAGATTGGCTCCTCTAAATAAGGAGGAAATGGTGGGTGGAGTTTTGCCATTGATAAACAGTTGCAGCAAAAAGGATGTTAAAGGGAAATTAAGCCCAAACATTTCTTTCATGATTCCGATAGAACATGCCATTTTAAACAACTTTCTAATTTACTTCTGTTCTCAAATTTTCTTAGTTCTCTGTGTCTCTTTTGTTGAAAATGCAGGGATGACAGCTCAGAAGTGTGCATGTGTCTAAAGCACTATATGGCAGCAGTTTTGCTAAAATATTATTCATTTGCAAGAGCCCTAGATGGCAAGACTATTTCTGCCATGTAGTGCTGCAGATAACTACCTAGGTATCTCTTCACCAAAGAATGGCATGAGATGAAGCAAATTTGATAAAATAATGTACTTGAAAACTTTTTAAAAATGTTATGCTCTGTCTGACACATAAAAGAAAATGTTTGGGTTTCATATGCCTTTAATATGTTTTGAAAATGTTCACACTTGGATGATATGTTATTCTACAGCAAAACATCAGAAATGTGTAATGTAAAGTGTTTACTGTCCCTTTAAAAATACCAGCCATGTTGGTAAAATACCGGCTGGGTGGCAACCTTAATCTGAAGGAGAGTTGCTGCACATGCACAAACACTAAAGTGATGGTAAAACATTATATGTTTTAAAATCAGGTCCGGAATCTAAGCAATATTTTAGAGGGGCATTAATTGATCACTTCTAATGAAGATGCATTGTAATTTACTATTTAATCTATCCGTGCCATTCTAATACCGCCCACCTCTGGCCGCCCCACTTCAAAACTCATATTTTTTGTGAGCTAACGGTTTGAACTGTTCTCCAATCAGCGCTCTAGCTACAAAGAATGTGCCGTATGGCTAGAGTGCCAATTGGGAGAACAGTTTAAACTGTTAACTCACAAAAAAATATGAATTTTGAAGTGGGTGGCCAGAGCACGGGATATTAGAATGGCACAGTTAGATTAAAAGTAAGTTCCAGCGCATCTTCATTAGAAGTGATCAATTAAAGTCCCTCTAAAATATATCGCTTAGGATTCTGATCTGACTTTAAAAACATGTAAAGTTTACTATCACTCTAAGCAGATGGAATGCAGTGAAATCCAAATTTTAACATGGTGGCTCCCATCACTTGAAGGAGGCGGTGAATACCCTTTAATACAATGCATATAACATGTATTTAGTGTTCTTTAATACTAACATTATGACATTGACAAGCCTTGTCATCTGTAGACCTCAAGCTCAGACTTAAAAAACAATTACAGCAAACAAGATCTTTTTTTTATGTTTAGATTGATATGTTATTCTATAGCAGGATATCAGAAGTCTCTTGTTCTATCCGGAGCAAAGATATCTGGACAAACAATTTTAAAATATGATGGCTAACTTATCCATTATGCTGAATGACTACCTAATGGACTTGAATAGATTTTTCACTTCATTAATTTTAAGTAATCACATGTGCAATAAACAATTCCATATACTTTCGTAATTTTATAAATCGTTTTCCTTTTTTATTTATTTTATCACCTTCCAAAAACTTAATTGAAATCATGAATATTCTGGTGATGATATTTGAGTTTTAAAATGTGTAAGTCTGACTTGAACAATATTTTTTTTTTTTTAAAACTTTTCATTAATCGAGGAAACCATGGCGTTTTATTAACTTTAAAAAGTTAACATTTTTAAAAGCTATGGAAAAATATGTAGCTTAAAATGGACATGAAAACCATACTTTTTATTTATTGATTCAGATAGAGCATGCAATTTTAAACAACTTTCTAATTTACTCCTATTATCACTTTTTTGTTCTTTTGTTATCTTTTGTTAAAGCAGGAATGCTAAGATAAGGAGTGTGCACGTGTATGGGACACTATATGGCAGCAGTTTTGCAAGACTGATATTGTTTTGCATGAGCACTACTATTTCCTGCATGCAGTTCTCCAAACACCGAACTAGGTGTCTCTTCAACAAAGAATTCATAAGAATTTGATAACAGAAGTAATAAAAAAATAAAAACTTGAATGCAAGGTTTTTGCATGAGAAGAGTACAAATTCATTCTACAAACTGCTAGAAAAGTGTATTTTATGGATTAGATTAGAATACTGCTGTACAAGGGTCCTGTGCAAGATATAGGAGTGTTATTGAACCGCAAATGCTTTGAAAAGGTTTGATCGGTGTCTCATTGTGGGAATTTTTTAATGGATGGAAAGGTTATGAATGACATCTGTTATATTCAATATGCTTTGCTCATAATGGATATGTTGTTCACAATTTTCCTATCATTTAAAGATGCCCAAATGACAAAACCCTGAAAAAAGACATCTCTGCTCACGCAGAGCTTCAAATCGTCCAGTATATTGTCACCGTTTGTTAGCTCTGCCCTGCTGTCTTATCATAGTTTCTCCTTCAGAACAAATGTCTCAGTTTGCAAACAAAACAACTTTGCCCCTACTCTGCCTGTGCCCTGTCTGACACTGCCAGTATGGTACAACAATATATATTTTTTAGATTCAACAAACGTTTTTTTCCCTGTCTCCTTATTAGTTGTTTTTTTGTTGAGAAAACAATTTTCTGATCCAGATTACAAGTGAGGCCAAAACGTTTGTCGCACAAGTGATATCAGGTTTTCGCGATTGTTTGTGTGCATGTTAAAATTGCGCTCATATTACAAGTTAAGCGTAAAAACAATCATGTGAGTGCAATCACGATTTACGCTAGAATGATTACAGCGTCCTCAGAGCTATGGTTAACTGTTTTTTGTAACAAAAAATGGACACAAAATACATACAAAAAAAATCATTGCAAAGTACATTTACACTCATAATAACACCATATAATAAAAATTATTAAAAAAAATAGTGCACAAAAGAAATAATAAGGGCTCAAAGATATGAGATCTTAGTGTTAGGAAAAAAAAAGCAGACAAATGTCTAATATGTGTATATATGTATTTACAGACATATATAACACATAAAAACGCATAAATACATATGTATACATAATTATATAAGTGCATTGGAGCTATTTGTATTTAAGTAGATGAAAAAGCATATTTATGCAATATTCATATATTCATGTTGGGTGCTTGCGCATATTAGAATATGCAATTTGAGAATATGCGATCGAGCCTTGTGCATATAAAAATAAATGCGATCGGGCACGCGCATATGAGAATATGCGATTGGGCTTGTGCATATGAGAGTATTCAATTGGCTTGCGCATATGAGAATAATTATATAAGTGCATTGGAGCTATTTGCATTTAAAGGGACACTGAACCAAATTTTTTTCTTTCATGATTTAGATAGAGCATGACATTTTAAGCAACTTTCTAATTTTACTCCAATTATCAAATTTTCATAATTCTCTTGGTATCTTTATTTGAATGCAAGAATGTAAGTTTAAATGCCGGACCATTTTGGTGAAGAACCTAGGTTGTCCTTGCTGATGGTGGATAAATCATACACCAATCAAAAACTGCTGTCCAGAGTCTGAACCAAGAAAAAAGCTTAGATGCCTTTTTTTCAAATAAAGATATCAGAGAATGAAGAAACATTGATAATAGGAGTTAAGTAGAAAGTTGCTTTAAAATTGCATGCTCTATCTGAATCACAAAATAAAAAATTTGGGTTCAGTGTCCCTTTAAGTAGATGATAAAGCATATTTAATGCAATATTTATATTTTCATGTGGGTTTGCGCATATGAGAATATGCGATCAGGCTTGCTCATATGAGAATAGCAATCGTGCTTTCACATATGAGAATATGCAATCAGGCTTGCGCATATGAGAATATGCGATCGAGCTTGTGCATATGAGAATATGCAATCAGGCTTGCGCATATGAGAATATCGAATCGGGCTTGATAATATGCGAATATGCAATTGGGCTTGCGCATATGAGAATATTCAATTGGGCTTGCTCATGTAAGAATATGCAATCAGGCTTGCGCACTATGAGAATATGTGATCGAGCTGCACATATGAGAATATGCGATCAAGCTTGCGCATATGAGAATATGCAATCAGGACTTGCGCATATCCGAATATGCAATCAGGCTTGCGCATATGAGAATATGCGATCGGGCTTGCTAATATGCGAATATGCAATTGGGCTTGCGCATATGAGAATATTCAATTGGGCTTGCGCATATAAGAATATGAGATCAGGCTTGCGCATATGAGAATATGCAATCGTGTCTTGCGCGAGAGTGGGGCGTTAGTTTTTTTTCCTCCATTGACCTTTGGGTTACTGTTAGAGCGAAAACAGTTTACTTTCAACTCATAATACAAGAGCAACATGACGCGCGCAAAAATCTTACTTCTTCTTTAATGCTCAAAGGGAGTGTTAATTAGCGCTTTACTTGTAATCTGGCCCTCTGTTGGTTGCTAAACAGCATCTCAAGCTCCCAACAACTTATTTTATTAACTCTATGAATAAGGATACAGAGGTAGTTTTGAAAAGTATTACACCACATGACACATTAATTAATTAATTAATTAATGCTAAGTATGTCCAAGGGAAGGACCTATGCATGAGACAGCTACACTCTGCATCTGCCACTGGTTCATAGACATCGAGAGACAGAGAAGCGGAAAGAGAGACTGAAATTAAATGTATGCAGGAACATAAGGTCGTATTTTTACAGCACAGATCTAATTCTTCTCCATTAAAGATGTCTCCTGCAAATTCTATTTACCTCCTACGTGTGTGTTATTATAATGATGGTTTTGTAAAAGCTTAGACTTCTTCTGTAAAAAGTGGTCTTCTCTATATTGTCCCCCTCCCCAGCTACCACTGTCAGTGCGATTTTCGCTATCGCCATATTGAGATGCTGCATAATTATGCCAAGCTCCTCGTCTCCAATAATATAATTTCTTCATGTTCCTATGCCAATCTAATGCCATATAAAACCATACTTCATGCCATTTGTATTCATGTAATCACTCTAACAATTTTGTCTATTATAAAAATTGAATCATTTCATCAGAACTATGTATCCAAGTTCTACTTTACTATATTATTACTCAAATTAACAGATCAGCATGTTTTAAAGTCATGTTTAATAAAGTGCAGATTTGTTTTTTGATTGTTTTTATTTGTATTTGTATAATTGATAAGAGAACAACACAATGTACTTATGTGTTTATGTTTGTATTAAACTACAAAATGAAATGACATTACACTCTTCTCAATCCATATATATTAGTTTATAGGATAATCTTATTTGCAGGAATAAAATACTATAAAGAGATGGTCGGGTATGCAGTGAAAAAGCCGCAGTGAGGAGATATGCTGATAATGAATAAGCTATATATACTGCTGTATCCAACACTGCACCACTCAAATCTTGGTAATTTACGCAATCTCAGGAGACCCCCTATGCTTTCCTGACAGCTTCATCCACACAAAGAAATACTTGCCTTTTATAGACTCTTTCGCTACTTGTAGGTAAAAGGTGGGGTTTTGCTTATAAAAAATGCATGGCACAGGTTGGAGATAACCGGAATTTTCAAACGCTGCCCGTCATTATACATTTTAATAGCTTTGTTGCAGCCCGGCCCCTACTTGGCAAACAAAGAGTTATATAGATTTAAATTATATAAGGACTTTAGAAAACAGCTTATATTGGGCCTCAGATAGACATATCATAAGCTCATTTGACGAGATACGCTATATTCTTTAATGCAAGCACAGTCTCTACAGTCAACAGAAGCTATTGACTTTAATTTTATTCTATAGGCCCTGGTCAGAAAATTGTGTTATTTTTATACACTATATCTACATAATAAGCTTTAACACATATAAAATCTAGATGCTGTCAGTGATGCACAAAAAAAACCAAGAGCAATAAAAAGGTTTCAGCAATATTATTAATTTAGACAAACTCTACATATAGCTTCAGTTTGTACCTTTTAAGGAGGTAGCTACTAAGTTAAAGGGCCATAATACCCAAATGCTGAAACACTTGAAAGTGCTGCAGTATAGCTGTAAAAAGCTGACTAGAAAATATCACCTGAACATCTCTATGTAAAAAAGAAAGATATTTTACCTCAAAAGTTCCATCAGGGGCCACATACCATTGTAAAAGGACTTCTAAGCAGCATATCAGTATGTCTGTCCCAGGACAGCTAAGGGGTTGAACCTCGTGCACTCTCATGTTATTTCCTATTCAGTTTAAGGAAGTTTACTATGAAATCTCATGAGAGTTAAGTCAAATCTCATGAGATCACAGTAAAAGAGTTCATGACCTCAGCACTGCTGATGCTGATTGGCTGCTGTTCATTTCTTCATTTTTTTTTTTTTTACCTGCAGCTGGGAGCAGGTGAAGTACTAACTTTTTACCACAGAACTTACTCTGCTGAGCTGAGGAGATTGTGAGGTAAAATACTTTTTTACATAGAGATGCTCAGGTGATATTTTCCTGTCAGCTTTTTACAGTTATACTACATCAGTTTCAGTGATTTAACATATGAGTATTATGTCCCTTTAAATAACTGCAATTTTCCATTGACTTGTTACATCTATTATTGTAAATAAGAGTTTCCATACAAACAAAGGGTCTTGTGTATTATTGGCTTTTATTTTGGAAATCCAAATTATTATCTAAATTTGTGTGTAGTAGATTACGTATTCACCATTTTTATCAATCATGAGATATCTAGAGGACCATGAGACTCTATGGACTTATATTGGAAAGGGAGGTTGACAGTTTCAGCTTGCTTCCCTTTTGTCACTTTAATGCTGATTAGATCATATTTGTTATTCTGAATTATGTGTCTAATGGATTTGGAAACTAGGATGTTTGCACCAACCACACAATACACATAGGGGGAAAAAATGACCCCTAAAATGGAATGGGTCTCTCTCTTCTCTTTAAATTAGGGATGTATGTCTTCTATGTTACAAGAGGGCTGAGTAACAAGTTTTTTATTACTAATATTTGAGGAAAAGGTGTGTTCTTTCTTCCCTAACATGGCCACCAATTGTATTGCACATGCACGTGCATTTAACTCTGCAGCCTTATCATTAGAGCATGCATTGGGTTCCTTATGACGGGGGGTGCCTGCTGCTATGTTTGTGGCAGTTTGTGGCTTGATGGTGTTACCTGTGGCTAAATTATAATAAAATGTTTAATAAAACACATCCAATTTATTTCTTTTTAAATCTACTGCATTCTTATTTTTCACCTACATATATATAGCTATCACACATATATCTACTGTGAATGACATTGTCTGTGAATTTTTAGTTATACAGAGGTTTTGTCTTGGAAGTTATTATAATATAATGCAGGAAGGTATACAACCTAAAAACTAGAGCTGGTATTTGTTTCATTTTCTAGGTTATTATATTCCCTATTCTTCCCATAATAGTCAGGACTGCACAGGCCTCCCTAGAACACTTAAGGTCAGAGTCCTATACTACATATGCAGTGTTAAATCTTGTGCTGTTTTTGTTCTTTGGGGATGTTAAGACAAGTACTTTACAAAATGTATTTTGAGAGAAGCTTCTCTCTCCTGAACATAAAACATGCTGTTTCCGAGTAGTTCAAATTTGCAGTCTCAGCTGGCTATTAAAATCTCTCAGCTGCACAAGTGGAGCAACGGAACAATCTGCACAAGAGAAATATCCCATCAGAATGCATAAAATACCAAAGTGCAGCCATAGTTAAAGGGGTAGAAAAAAAACAACATAGTTGAAACTCACAGCACAGTATTTCAAAAACAGAACCATTTTTTGTGTACATTGATATATTTGTAGGCTGATCACACTTGCATTTGTCTCCTGTGCCTTTTACTAATGCTAGGGACGTCACATGTCACTGACAGATCCTTATTTTATTTAAAATGCATTACTGTGTAGTTCAAATATGATACATGTTTAGTACTATTGTATCCATTTAACATAACTGAAACATGTAGTAGAAAAAAGGCACTATAACTTGTGCCTAAACATTCTGATAATAGTGACTATTACTATATATTGATATACAAAAAGGAAACATCAAAATCATAAAGTTGGTTGGTATAAAAAAGAGGTAAGGAAAGTACCTATCTCTTTTTACAATTTCCACTAACAATACATATGGCATTATCATTGTTGTAAGTGATGAACCTTATAAGAGTTACAACTATAATATTAAGAAGGGCTCAGATTTAAAAAAAACAATTAAACATAATATAGCAAAGGTAGAAATAATTCTTAAAACTGTATACAAACAAGGAGCACTACATAAAATCAAGAGCTGCTTGCTAAAAAAAAAAAAAAAACAAGTGTTATCTGCTATGTCAATGAGTGCAAACTGTCTATTTAATATTGAAACTAGAGGTTATCATATGCACAGATATATTGTTTGTTATATAGCACAGTTGTGAAACTGTTCTCTACCAAGGGCCATAGAAGTATAAAGAAAACACTTATCAGGCAGTACAAATCCCATATTAAAGTCAATAAGCCCACAAATCCTACAAATAGCTTAGATGCAGTTGTATTATTGAAGAAAGATATAAGAATATGGAGATGAGCTCAACCCAGTAAGATCTGGCTTAGAAAAATAAACAGCAAACTGAAGCCTCAGGTCGACATGAACAGTGCCAAATAAACTACTTATTTATAATGTCAGAGGCAGTAAATATTCCTGATTACAGTAAACTGAGAGACAGTGAACCCCATGTAGCAAAAGTCCCCAAATCACTGTATTGTAAAGTGTGTTTCCTCTTAATGTGTTGAGGGTATAACTTGTATTGGAAAGTGCTCCTATTTTTGTAAATGATGTTAGGACTCATTAAAACTATAACTCAAACAAAAAAAATAACTTTAGACTTGTAATATGAGCACGAAAAAATAAGTTCTATTGATTGCAGTTGAATGATGTTGACACACAATAGCTCTAATATTTTTGCACTCCACTTCTAATCTAGCCCAAAATGGGCTGAGCTTGCAAAGAGATTAGAGATTCTTATCTTATCACTCTATACACACAAATACTTAATTTATTTTTGTCTGTATACACAAATCCCACCACTTAGAGTGAACAATTAAAAATGAACATTTTATTACCTATTATCTCACACCCCTACTGGGAGTGTGCTTCCTTCTTCTAATTCTTGTTCACATAGCTTTTCAGCACCCATTACTGCAGTGTTACATTTCTGAAGCAAGACTAGTTTTCAAATGACAAAATAAAGGTAAATTATCTTTTTGTAATCAGTTTAATACATTCCACCAGGTAAAATGCATTTTGAGGTCTCAGTGCAGTTTATTCACGCAGAGCTCCTCACCTGCATAAAGCAACTGCACTGCACTGACTCTAAAGCATAACAGGAAAACATATTTTTTTCAGTATGGCAGCTGTAACAACCACAGCACACACCACTGGTAGCGAAATTGGGAAAAGTATATTTCACTGGGAGTCACTTTCAAAAGTGCCCATCTTATAGGACAAATCAGCCAATGAAACACAGCAGGATCGCTGGTCATGATTTCAGGGTTGTCCTCCATGTTGGCCCCGCCACCCCCAGGTCCAGTGGATCTCTAACACCTGCACTGTGGAGTATGACAAACCAAGATAATCCGGCTCTTCATTCACCGCCTATATATCTTGATTAGACTTAGATATCTCCTTCCTGATGAATAGTAAATAGGTGAATAACCTCTGCTAGAAAAGAGTTAAAATTAATTTCCATATAAAAGTAAATGTTCAGGGCTCGTTGAGAACTGCTATATGGGGTAAACCAGTTATAGGCCTTACGCACTAAGGATCTACTAATTGTTCAGTACACTGGTGTTATGATAGCACATATTACAGTTTCACAAATAGGGCTGAAACCAAATTAATTATTTAGAGGAACAAATGAAAAACAGTTCTCATGATAAACAGTGAATTTATTGCCAAGATCTGCACAGCCTCCAGTATTCCAGCCTATCATCACCGCCTTACTGACATTTTGCTAATTCTCTATTTTACAAAAAGCAAGTAGTCAAGCAATATACAGTGGTATATTTGTGCTTATTATGCTCCTCTGATTAAATGCATATACTCAGTTTTTTTTTGTTAGTTTGATTGTGAACATATACTTTGGATTTAAAGGGACTCAAAGTTAAATTCAGATAGATCTTGCAATAAAAAAAACACTTTACAATTGAATTCCATTATAAAATTGGTTATATTCTATATACAGTATGTGCACAATTTTATATACTCCTACTGAGCATGGGCAAGAGTTCACAGTGTATATATATATATGTGTGTCTTTGTGATTCGCTGATAGCCGTCATGCGATACAGGGTGCTAGGAAATCAAAGGACTTTTTTTTTTTTTTAAATCTACTGCTCATTTGAAATTCAGAGTATCATAGAGTATGTGCTATATGTGCTATTGCACTGTTTTTATGATTATTATTATTATTATTATTATTATTATTATTATTATGCATTTATTAATGATGCTATTGCACTGTATTTAAAGGGACAGTCTACACCAGAATTGTTATTGTTTTAAAAGATAGATAATCCCTTGTTTACCCATTCCCTAGTTTTGCATAACCAACACAGTTATATTTATATATTTTTTACCTCTGTGATTATCTTGTATCTAAGCCTCTGCAGACTGCCCCTTTATTTGTTCTTTTCACAGACTTGCAGTTTAGCCAATCAGTGATGGCTCCCAGGTAACTTCACGTGCATGAGCACAGTGTTACTGTTATCTATATGAAAAACATGAACTAACACCCTCTAGTGGTGAAAAACCTGTTAAAATGCATTCTTAAGAGGCGGCCTTCAAGGTCTAAGAAATTAGCATATGAACCTCCTAGGTTTAGCTTTCAACTAAAAATACCAAGAGAACAAAGAAAAATTGGTGATAAAAGTAAATTGGAAAATTGTTTAAAATTACATGCCCTATCTGAATCATGAAAGTTTTTTTTGGACTAGACTGTCCCTTTAATGGTCTTTTAACAAAAAGTTGTTTTTTTGCTTTTTGGTTTGAATAATACTTTTTCTCTATCATTATCCTGATGTTTGCATCCAGCGAATGATGCTAATAGGTTTACTTAATAGCTTTTCACATTTATTTATTTTTTTAAATGCTAAAGTAAATTGATAAAACCACAGAAAGTTCACTGACTAAAACTTTTGTCAGGGAATAGTTCATAGTAAACAGAATACTTCCACTGAACTCCACTGAGTACAGAATAACAAACACGTTTTTCCATATCATTTTGACAGTCATTTAGATCTCATTTCTATAAACAGACAAATATAAAGTAGACTATCACATTATTAATTTATGTATGCTGTTACAATGTAAATAAATAGAAATGTTTAAGATTAATGACTGGAAATATATTTACGTATGAAATCTGTATTGCTCTCATTAATTATACATGCAAGTGGGACCATAATGTTTTATTGCACATTTGAAATAAGCAGGTGATCTATATATAAAACTATCAACTCTGGAAAATATTACAAAGTTCTGAAGGCGTCATGAATGGAGTGAGATTTCAGACATTTTATTTCTGCGTTATTAAAGGGAGATGAAAGTTTGTACATATGTAAGTGTGTATATACAGTATATATATACAGTATATAATATATATATATATATATATATATATATATATATATATATGCATTGAATAAGATCTGCTTACAGAATACATGTTTTATGAGCAATACATAATATAATTATTTAGCATAATTTGCAAGGTTTTGCAAACCCCTAAAAAAAAAAATCCTGGTAAAATTGATGTTGCTGGACTAATTCTAACTAGCAAGAGTGAAGTTCGATGGAAAAATCAGGGGGAAGCTTTCTGTGAGACGCACACACAACATTCGGTGCGCAGGCTCTGCATGGACAGAGCGTGACCAACGTTACACAGGCAGCAACTGATCCTGTTGGCGGTTTTTCCTGTAAAGCTGCCCGGGGATTTGGAGCACAGTATCCGGCTGCAAAGAGGAAGCCCCCAGCGCTATTACTATCAGGTGGCGCTGATACCAGCTTTTACAGATGCCCGTAAGTAAAAGTAAATCACTTTAGTGCTGATATATTTGGTTTGTCTTTTTTTTTCTTTAAAAAAAAAAAAATATATATATATATATATATACACATATAAACAGCTCTTTTGAAGCTGCACTTAATCACATTCTTGACTGCCTTTTTTAGGACACTAGTACTCACGGTACACGCACACAGGGGGGAGTGATCTCTCTCCCCACTAGAATCACTTTCTTTAAAAATTACTATTTTATTAAGAACAGGAACTGTTCACACAACAAGCTTTTAGTCATTAACGGGGTATGGAAAAATATATTACAAATTTAAAAGCAAGATCACCAGCCATGCCAGTAAAAAGAGATAAAAAATTAAACCAATACAGGAAAATGTTAATGAAAAATTAGATACAAATGAAGATGGTTCTATGACTGATCCAATCAGCCAATCAGATTGAGCTCGCATTCTATTGGCTGATCGGAACAGATTTTTCCTACCTTAATTCCGATTGGCTGATAGAATCCTATCAGCCAATCGGAATTGAGGGGACGCCATCTTGGATGACGTCCCTTAAAGGAGCCTTCATTCGTCGTAGTCCGTCGGTGAAGAAGGAGGTTCCGCGTCGGCGGAAGGAAGATTCAAGACCCGGCTTGGAAGATGACTTCGCCCGGATAGAAGACCTCTTCAGCGCCTCTTTGAAGATGACATCGCCCGGATCGAAGACTTTTCTTCAGCGCCGCCTGGATGATGACTTCATCGGATGGAAGATTTCTTCAGCGCCGCTTGGAGGATTAACTTCTTCCGCTCCGGATGTCCACTTCGGTTCCATCGCTGCTCGGCTGAGTGAAGACAAGGTAGGATGATCTTCAGGGGATTAGTGTTAGGTTTTTGTAAGGGGTTTTGGGTTAGATTAGGGGTATGTGGGTGGTGGGTTTTAATGTTGGGGGGGGTTGTATTTTTCTTTTACAGGCAAAAGAGCTGTTTTCTTTGGGGCATGCCCCCACAAATGGCCCTTTTAAGGGCTGGTAAGGTAAAAAGCTTTGAACTTTATTTAATTTAGAATAGGGTAGGGCATTTTTTTATTTTGGGGGGGTTTGTTATTTTATTAGGGGGCTTAGATTAGGTGTAAGTAGCTTAAAATTGTTGTAATATGTTTTTAAATGTTTGTAACTGATTTTTTTATTTTTTGTAACTTAGCTTTTTTTATTTTTTGTACTTTAGTTATTTTATGTAATTGTATTTAATTGTAGTTATTTGTAGGTAGTTTATTTAATTAGTTTAATGATAGTGTAGTGTTAGGTTTAATTGTAACTTAGGTTAGGATTTATTTTACAGGTAATTTTGTATTTCTTTTAGCTAGGTAGTTATTAAATAGTTAATAACTATTTAATAACTATTCTAACTAGCTAAAATAAATACAAAGTTACCTGTAAAATAAATATAAATCCTAAGATAGCTACAATATAATTATTAATTATATTGTAGCTATCTTAGTGTTTATTTTACAGGTAAGTATTTATTTTTAAATAGGAATAATTTATTAAAGTATAGTGTAGTGTTAGGTGTAATTGTAACTTAGGTTAGGATTTATTTCACAGGTAAATTTCTCTTTATTTTAGCTAGGTAAGCTATTAAATAGTTAATAACTATTTAATAGCTATTGTACCTAGTTAAAATAAATTGAAAGGTACCTGTAAAATAAATCCTAACCTAAGTTACAATTACACCTAACACTACACTATACTTTAATAAATTATTCCTATTTAAAAATAAATACTTACCTGTACCTAAGATAGCTAGAATATAATTATTATTTATATTGTAGCTCTATTAGGGTTTATTTTATAGGTAAGTATTTAGTTTTAAATAGGATTAACTTAGTTAATAAGAGAAATATTATTTAGATTTATTTAATTAATATTTAAGTTAGGGGGGCGTTAGGGTTAGGGTTAGACTTAGGTTTAGGGGTTAATAATTTTATTACAGTGGCGGCGGCGTAGTGGGGGGCAGGATAGGGGTTAATAAATTTATTATAGGGGGCGACGGTGTAGGGGAGGCAGATTAGGGGTTAATAAATTTATTATAGGTGACGACGGTGTAGGGGGGGCAGGATAAGGGTTAATAGGTTTAACATAGGTTGCGACGGGTTCAGGGAGCGGCGGTTTAGGGGTTAAACTATTTAGTTGCGGAGAGGTGCGGGATCAGCAGGATAGGGGTTAATAACTTTATAATAGAGGGCGACGGTGTAGGGGGGGCAGGATAGGGGTTACTAGGTATACTGTAGGTGGCAGCGGTGTCCGGGAGCGGCGGTTTAGGGGTTAATACATTTATAAGAGTTGCGGCGGAGTCTAGGAGCGGCGGTTTAGGGGTTAGTAACTTTATTGAGTTGCGGGGGGGCTCCGGGGCCCGGTATAGGGATAGAACAGTGTAGTTTAGTGTGAGTGCTTAGTGACAGGCTAGCAATAAAGCTGGGAAAAAGCCGAAGGGCAGCGAGATCGGATGATGATAACTTGTCACAGTCCGCTGCTCATCGCCCCGCGGCTTTTTGACAGCTTTATTTGATAACTTAGGCATATTTTTTAAGGTCCGCGGCGGCGATGTGAGGCGAGCTTAGGCGGGCGTATTGGGCCGGCGAAGCCAGGAAAGTAGACGGCTTGATAACTACCCCCCAATGCGGGCATATAGAAACCATCACCCACTCATGATAGGAAATACCCAAATATACCTTTTTCAAGATTATTCTGCGGAAACAGCAGATAAAAGAAAGAGTATGGCGCCATTTTGTATAGCTTTAATTCAAAACAACTATAAAGCTAGTCTAAGATACCCAGCTAAAATAATAATAGAAGACACAGAGGGTAATAATGTGGTTATAAACAATTGCACAGAAGCTAAAGTATTTTTTGCAGAGCATAATTTACAGGTTCTATTCCATAACACTAAAAGTGACAAGACCAGAAGATAAGTAATAGGTTATTAGTGAATAAAAGTAAAGCTCTATAGTGTAATTAAGTATCTAGATCATAGCGTTAAGAGATTTATACAGAAGGTAACTGCTTTAAAGTTGCATTATTGCTGGTTATATTTATGTGTTGTTTTTAAATATGTTTTATGGAACTCCAATGGATACAGTCCACTGGACCCCCTCAAGTGTTGGGTGTTTTTTATCTTTTTTTTTTTTTCCTCTCCCTGCTCACCCTCTCCCACGTCCCCGCACTCCTGTCTGCATTATAAACTTACAAGAATAATAAGAATGAGTGGGCTAAAATATGTATAACTTAGTTTCTTGGAATGTGGGAGGGGTCACCTCCCCAATTAAAAGGAAAAATGTTCTTAAACTAGTGAAAAAACAGAAAGCAGATATTATTTTTCTACAAGAACTTCATTTAAAAACTGCAGAAATTGCAAAACTTAAGGTTAACTGGATAAAAGAAATTATTGCTACACCCTGTGCGTAGTCGTGGAGTAGCCATCTTGTTCCACAGAGATCTGGAATATGAGATAATTAAAAGCGAACTTGACCCGGAGGGCCGATATATTGTAATACAGCTTCGAATGGACAACTGTGTCTGGTCCTTCTGTAACATCTATGGTCCTAATAAAAGTGATAAAATCTTTTGGGGTAAGATAGAGAAGAAACTATTTCCTTTGCGAGGGCAAAATTTAATAATTATGGGTGACTTTAATATGACTCTAAATCCAGCTGTTGATAGATTTAAACAAGCAAATAAGCAACAATATAGACAAGAGGCAAAAAATTTTGGAAGCTTGGTGAAGAGCTTAGAGGTTGAGGATATCTGGAGGATACAGCACCCAGATGAACGTAGCTTTTCTTGTGAATCCAGAGCTTTCAAAAACTTTTCGCGAATAGACTTATTTTTAGTGGACAGATCACTCCTCAAACGTGATATGGATACCTCGATTAACGAGATCCTCCTCTCAGACCACGCGATTATAGGGTTAAAAATAAAAGCCAGAAAAGCAGGAAATTGTAATAATTTCTTCCCAAAATATATGTGTAATAACATTAAATTCTGCAATTGGTTAACTAATGCCTGGAGAACTTTTCTAGCCAATAATTCTAGCCATGCTGATAAAACAGAGATTCTCTGGGAAACAGGTAAAGCGGTACTCCGAGGGGAGATTGTGGCCTATATGTCAAAATTAAAAAAGAAGTTCCTGGCACTAGAGGTACAATTAGCAAAACAACTTAAAAATGTATATAACACTTACTTGTCTAATCCACAACCCAACACATGGGGCAAATATAAACAGTCAAGAGAGGAAAGAGAAATATTTTTAAAACAGAAATGGACAAGGGAAGATTTAAAAGCTAGGGCAACCTTCCAAGGCCCTAAGGGTATGTGTGCAGGGTATCTGGCAAAGTTGATTAAAATAAGAAATAATAAAAACATGATTTCGAATATAAGGGAAGGAGCTAGTTTACACTCAAAGGCATCCAAGGTTAGACAAGCATTTTTCAGATACTACCAAAAATTGTATTCTGCTGAAGATATAGATATAGTCGCTAAAAACAAATTTTGGCAAAGTATTACAGTTCCCAGAGTATCATCAGAGGCTCTCAAGGAGATTAATCAAAGAATATCTGAAAGGGAAATAGATAAGGCCATAAAAAAATTGAAAAACAATAAAGCTCCGGGGCCCTGATGGGCTTCCACCGAATTTTATAAAGCATCAGAGCAGATATTGTTGATAGGTTAGGAAACTTTTTAAATGATTATTATGTCAATAATAGCAATCATCAAAATTATTACTAGTTCAAATTATTAGTTGATTCATAAGAAAGGTAAAAATCGTGAGGAATTAGGGTCTTATAGACCAATATCTTTGTTAAATGTAGACTATAAAATTTTAATGGTAATAGTGGCAGATAGACTGAAAAGGGTACTAGGTGAGGTCATACACAATGACCAGTCAGGCTTTATGCCAGGCAGGAATGTGGTCAGAAATATACGGCGCATACTGACAACAATAGACTTTTACTATAACAAATGCAGGGGACATAAGCAATATATTAATGGTGACCTGGCCCTCCTTGCACTAGAAGCGGAAAAAGCATTTGATGCTATTACATGGGACCATCTATTCACGGCACTTGATAAATTCGGCCTACAAGGTAATTTTTTTAATTTAACCAAAGCAATTTATAATAACCCTAGTTCACAACTACTAGTAAATGCAGAACTCTCGCAATATATAACATTACATAAAGGAACAAGACAGGGATGCCCACTATCGCCACTCCTGTTTAATATTTCTCTTGAACCCTTGGCAATTCTTTTAAGGCAAGAGTTAACAGGCATCCGGCTTTGGCAAGCAGAATATCAAAATCTCATTATATGCGGACGATTTACTATTGTATCTATATAACACGACTGAAAGTATTCCAAAATGTCTTAATATAATAGGAACCTATAGTAAATTTTCAGGGTATAGAATGAATCTGCAGAAATCGGAGATTCTCTGGTTACAGAAAAATAATAAGAGCTATACCAAGCATGGATTTCATGAAGTGCAACAGTTAAAATATCTAGGTATAAATATATGTAAAAATCCGAATGAATGGTACAAAATAAACTATGAAAACTTATTGGATAAACTACCTCAAGATCTAGCAAAATGGAGTATGTATAAATTGTCACTTTCAGCAAAGATAATGGTAATTAAAACAATTATATTTCCCAAAAAAAAATTTCTGCTTCAAAACTTGCCCCTATTTATACTAAGATCAGACTTACATAGGTTTAACCCCTTAATGACCACAATATACCCTGTATGTCACTGGTCGTTAAGGGTTTTTTCAGGACATAATAGCACAAGTCTAGCAAGAACACGCTATTAATGCCCTCCCTCCAGAAGGCTTTGTGGAATAGAGCAGTCTCAACGCTGGTGGCAAGACCACGGTATAAAACAATCAAGTCCCAAAAAAAGGCTAGCGACATACAGGGTACGTCGCTGGTCCTTAAGGGGTTAATAAATCATTATCCCAATTTTTATGGAACAATGGTAAATCTCGTTTGGCATTAAATAAACTGATTCAGCGTAGAAAAGAGGGGGGTCTGGCACTTCCTTGCCTTAAAACATACAATTTGGTGACCCTAGTTAAATTTGCAGTAGACTGGTTGGTAGAGGGGGATTACGTCACTTACTACAATTTGGAATCAGAAGTAATCACGCCTTATAATCTTAAGTCATTATTGCACATAGATAAAAAATTAATCCCTAACAATATTTCCAATCTACTAACATTCAAGAACGTTATTATAGCCTGGCAGAAATATTGTACCCTCTAAACTGTCAATACCATATTTCTAGTTAGTGTCCTATTATGGGCATGCCCGACTTTTTGCCTGGCCTGTCAGACCCGGTATATAAAACTTGGAGGGAGAAAGGTCTAAAGAAATGGATCCAATTCAGGCAAACTGATACAATATATATAAAGTCTTTTCGAGATATGGCAACTGAGTTTCAACTGCATCCTAAAAACTTATATGCCTATTTACAGAGTAGGAGTTATTTTAATCAACTACGCCAACGTTTCGGGTTTGAGTGGGAGTGGTCAGAAATAGACTCTGGACTAAAATTATATAAAGCTGGAAGACATCAATTTCTATATGGTACAATATGTTATGTAACAAATCTGGGATGGTGCAAGTGGAAAAAATTACAACTTACATGAATAGGTTTTTCCCGCAGGTTCAATCACAAGAGGTTAAAAAATGCTTTATTAATTTGGATATGGCTATGTCAGTGCATAGTTGGAAAGAATCTCAATATAAACTATTAAATAATTATTATTTAACCCCTGACAAAATTAATAAATGGGCTGATAAAACACTACGTTGTAAATGTTTTAAATGTAAAGCTGAGACTGCTGATATTATCCATTGTCTTTGGGCCTGCCCAAAAGTATTACAATTCTGGGGCAAAGTTAATTACTGGCTTAATAAATTTTTAAGTATTAAAATATCTTTGACTACAGTCAATGTTTTCCTGTTATATGATGTAGGTGAAAATAAACCAGATAAACTTCTTATAAATCTGGCTATTTTAGCCGCTCGTAACATAATACTTAAAAAATGGAAAGCACCAGAAGAGCCTAGTCTGAAAGAATTTATTAATACAATGGATACGCAGATGATGATTGAGCTATTTAATATTAGACCCTACTCAGAAAAGAGACTTAAGGCTTTCTTTTCAAAATGGTTAAATATGATCAGGGAAAAGCCATTGATAGTACAAAAGCAACTCATACTACCCTTACAAAATTCCCCCGAATTCATGTTACTTTTGTTAAAAAACAAGATACCCCAAGAGAGGGGCAGGGGTTAACTTGATATGCTCGGTGTAAAGATAAACTTTCCTGGGCTAAATAAATATTAGCATGTGGCAGACTTGACTATGTACAAAGAGCACTTCGAACAAATAGGGAGGAGGGAAGTGGGGGAGAGGAGTCAGGTTTTTTTTTTTTTGTCTTGTTTCTTTTTTCTATTGTTTGTTTGTTTTGTTGTTTGTGTTTCAAGTATTGTCTTCAGATAGGGTCTTATTATAATAGATAAAAGCCCCAAAAGCAAGATATACAATTTGATAAATGACTTTAGATAACTCAGCTACCACTGTAATGTCCAAGTTTCTACAGGAAGGGTTCTCTCTACAGTGACATAGTCCCAACAGGGTAATTGAATGATTGAGGAGGTAGAGTCCAATTTGAAAGTTGAAGAAACACCTGAATATAGGTTGTGGATTTTTAAGTTAAAACTTAATTTATGTGAATTAGTACTCTGATACTTCATAACTAGTGTAAACACCCTGTGTGGTGAAATGTAAGCCCAAGATGTCGGGCTAAATTTTTGTTTTGTTATACCCTGCGTGGTGAAAGGTAAGCCGAATTGTAAGGCTGCTATTTTGCTTTTGGTCAATAAATAAAAACTTTAAAAAAAAAAAAAAAATTGATGTTGCTGACCAATTAGGTACAGACTCATAAGCATGTGTTCAGGTCAATTTAATCACTGCATATAATGTTGTAGGGTCTAGTAGATATCACCATATGTGTGATAGAGTTATTAAAGGAGAGAGCGTCTCCCATGATATTGACCACAAATCAAATTAATATAATATGCTTAAAGAATATATAGCTCACAAAAAGAGAACAATTATCTAAAAAGGCATAATATAGAATTACAATATATGATATATAAATATATAACTATATTGAATAGCAGCTATCTTGAGAAAAACATACATTTACAGAATACATAATATGACCCTTTGTGAAAAAAGGGGGACAAGAAATAAAAATAAAACATTCTCAACACAATCACTATATTAATGTGTATTTAATAAATAAATAAAAATATACAATATCACAGACAATAAATGTAAAGACTAAGGACCAGATTACAAGTGGAGTGCTATTTAACACTCTCGCTTGAGCGTTAAACTGCACTAGAAGCAAGCTTTTTTGCACACTTCAGGTTGAGCTCATATTACAAGTTGAAAGTAATAAGTTATCGATCGTGCGCGCTTACCCCGACGGTCGCAAAAATATGGACTTACAATATTGCGCACGCGATAATCTATTCTCCTATAGAAGTCAATGGAGGCAAAAAAAGTGGAAAAAACACCCTACTCATGTGTAAACCTGATCAAATATTCTCAAGTACCCTAACCCGATATGAAAATATATGTGTATTTATGTGCTTATATGTGTATATATGTCTGTAAATACATATATACACATATAAATACATATATACACATATAAATACATATGTACACGTATATAGCTATATATATATATATATATATATATATATACAGTATATATATATATATATATATATATATATATATATATATATATATATTATATATATATATACATACATATTTAGACATGTATGTGTATGTATTTCTATGTTAAAGCTCTTTGCCTGCCTTTTATTTCTAACACCTGAGACCTCATATCTTTGAGCCCTTTTGTGCAATATTTTTTTATTTTTTATAATATTTATTAGGGGTGTTATTATAAATGTATTTTTGATGTGTTTTGTGACACTTTTTTGTTTTGTAAAACAGTTAACCACGGTTCTAAGGACATGCTAACCTGACGCCCATTAACTTGAATTGCGCTCAAACGATTGTGTTTACTTACAACTTGTAATACGAGTGAAAAACCCGATGCACGCAAACACCTGCAATAAACCCCTTATCGCGCGTGCGTACCTGTTACAATTACACTCATAATCTGGCCCTAAATAGGATCCTTACACTGATAGTGTCGATATAGGACTCAAAAGGGAGGACACTCCTAAACTGTAATAATATTTATTGGAATACACCGCTGAGATATTCTAATAAACAAAAATATAATAGAGAGGAGAGAATAGGGGGTTTAAAGGATAAGTATTCAGAACAATTTGATTATTTTTTAAATAACCGGGGAGGCGGTAGCATGGAAGTCTAGTTTCTATGTACAGAAGTGTAGTTTCTATGTACAGAAAGTGATAAAATAAAGAGATATATTTTCACTGCAAACCCAACCCATTTTAATGGGTTGTGGTGTCAAAGAACAAAAACTGCTATTTCATATACAAAAATAAACCCAAATAAGCAATTTCTCAAACAGTTTATACTCTGCAGCTGGTATAAAAAGTCACTGGAAACCTATTAAGGGAAAACAATTTTACAGTACAATGTCTTTTAACAAAGAATACCAGAGGAAACTAATTACATTTGATAATAGAGTAAATTGGAAAGCTGTTTAAAATGTCATACTCTATCCAATCAGTGTATGCTTAGGGACATATTTATGATTGTGCGACAGGACATGATCCAATATAGCGGATCATGTCCGCTGCACATCGATAAATACGCTCTCAGCATTTATCATTGCACCAGTAGTTCTGGTGAACTGCTGGTGCAATGCCGCCCCTGCGGATTTGCGACCAATCGGCCGCTAGCAGGGCGTCAATCAACCCGATCCTATTCGATCGGGTTGATTTCTGGTGATTTCTGTCCGCAGCCTCAGAGTAGGTGGACAGGTTATGGAGCAGCGGTCCTTAGACTGCTGCTTCATAACTTCTGTATCCAGCGAGCCTGAAGGCTCGCTAGAAACACGGGCATCAAACTCCGTACGGAGCTTGATAAATATGCCCCTTAGTTTTGATTTTACTGTCCCTTTAAGGAGTAGAATAGGCGTCTTGTGTGAAGAACTTGTTTATGCCCCTGAGGAAAGAATTTGTTAAAAGTTTTTCCCAGCCATGAACTCTGAGAAATACGTTTAAAAAGGGATTAATTGCATTTATGATATAAAATACATATGTCACTTATAATAGTAAGATATAAAAGAAATAGTTTTAGCATTTGCCTTGATTGTATCCATTTTAAGTAAAAAACAGTGTTCACATGGAATCTAGCTTGGTTAAACGCAGTAGGATTTAGTATTGGTATTTACCTGATTTCATTAGAAACAGAAACAATATAGGTCACAATTCTGCAATAGTGTGGTGCAAACTGCAGCTTATCTATTTAAAGAAAGAACTGGTGGGAGGGAAATTAAGTGTATCATGGGTAAATCAGGTGCTTTTTTTAACATATTAACCTAGTTTTGTATATGGTTAATTTTAGTTAAAAAAAAAAAAGTTTGCTTAAAGGGACACTGAACCCAATTTTTTTCTTTCATGATTCAGATAGAGAGCATGAAATTTTAAGCAACTTTCTAATTTACTCCTATTATCATTTTTTCTTAGTTCTCTTGCTATCTTTATTTTAAAAGCAAGAATGTAAATCTTAGCAGCCAGACCATTTTAGGTTCAGCACCATGGATAGCGCTTGTTTATTGGAGGCTTACATTTACCCACCAATAAGCAAGCATAATCCAGGTTCTCAACCAAAAATGGGCCGGCTCCTATGCATCACATTCCTGCTTTTTAAATAAAGATTGCAAGAGAACAAAGAAAAATTGATAATAGGAGTAAATGAGAAAGTTGCTCAAAATTGCATGCTCTATCTGAATCATGAAAGAAAAAAAATTGGGTTTAGTGTCCCTTTAAAGGGTCACAGTATGTGTGAAACATTCACATGCTCACTATTTTATCCCAAGGCATGTGTATTGCAAAATGTTCAAATGTTCCCGCAGAAGAATTTGGGAAAGGTATGCTGTGATCATCCAATTAGAACATTCTGCAAGTGACTATCTGTAGATTACTTTTGCATGTCTTTGATTAATGAGGAAGACCTAGAGGGGAAATGTGTGTATGAGGATAAAATAAGGGCACAAAAATACTATGATAATTGGTACGTTATCCTTAGATGACTCTGCTTTTCTCTATCTCTACACACATCTACACACATATTGCTGTAGAGATCATATGTATATAATATACCTCTGAAATATAAATGTGTGTATTATAAATTTATATTGCAGGAGTTACTGCCTCTGAGCGGAATTGTCTCAGCATTAAACACATTTATTTTGAACTGTGTTGTCAGGACACTGGGGTGTCACAGCCATAAGCTGAGTGTGAAAAAAGATTCCAAATTGCTTATGAAATATTTCTTTGAGAATAAACTTAATCTTAATCTTCAAAGACAAAATATCATAAAAAATGTCACTGTTGTAATTCTATCAAGACTTATTTGTGCCATCACATAAATGTAAAAAAATAACCCATAGGTGTCTCAAGGCAAAAAAAAAAAAATGTGGATCCATTGATCTAACAATATTGTAGAAGTAAATTGTGCTGGCTTTATAATGATGAGGACTAATGCATTTTAATGGCAGACATTTTTAAAAAGTAATTTCTTACTATGACAATTTGTCATAATGACAGTGACATATTTAAAAGGACTTTCTAAAGTAAAAATAAAATGCTCTTCTCATTAGATCATTTTAATTTAGACCAGTGTTTCCCAAACCCAGTCATCAGGACCCCTACTCAGGCCAGATAATCATTATATCTTAACTAGAGCACATGTGAAATAATCAGCTGATGGGTGAGCTGATTGTTTCACCTGTAAGGGTCCTGAGGACTGGGTTTGAAAAACACTGATTTAGACAAATCCCATGTATTCACTATGTATGTGTCCCCTTGCAAATGGATTGAAAATCATAGTCAAAGCCATGCACCTAGCTGTAGTGGATTGCCTCTTTAGATAAGACTATGACCAGGAACCAATCAGGTGGGGCATACATACAAATTGTCCAATCACTAAATTCTAATCTGCAATGGCACCACTGGCTATATCCTAATGCAATGGCACAGGAGAGTGTCAGGTGCTCAGCTTCCACTGTTGTTAAACCTAGAGGTCCCACCTTTCTTGGAACAAAATATTGGTCATGCTAATTAGCATATATTTGCCTAAATATTATACTGTATAGCTCAGAAAGGAAAGATGCTATGATCAATTTGAAATTATCATTCTATTTTTATTTAAATTCCCATAAAAGTAGAAGTTTCTTCATAACTGGGACTATATTTCTGTATTAATGGTTTATTATTTGCATTGACCTGAACCATAAAAATACTGTCTATGCAGTTAAAATACCAGCTTGGTGGAAACCCTATTTTAACCTCCTGCAAAGTAGGTACTGAAGAAATTAAATTTGTTTAAAAACACAATGACCTAAATAAATTGAGCATTTTATTTATGAATTAGAACAGGGGTTGAGAAATCTGTTTACAATGTAGGAGCCAGTGGTATTTGTATATAGATATAGGGAGAATACCCCAAAATAGTTTGGAGCCAGTGATAAATTCTAAGAGCCAGCGGATCCCTGGCTTCTGGGTTTGTTGAGTCCTGAATTAGAATATCCACATAAGAATTCAGTTCCTTATAGAACCAATATATGATAATGTCAATGACAAATAAGTCATAAACATTTTTTGCTAAGACAAAGAGTAATGATGATGGGTGGAATGTTTAAAGGGACACTAAAGTCAAACATACAATTGAATTATTCAGACAGAGTATAATATTTTAAAAACTTTAATTTTCATTACTCTTCTCACATTCTGAGGCAGCAGCTCCTACTGAGCATGTGCACAAGTTCACAGTATATACACATATGTGTTTGTGATTGGCTGATGGCTGTCACATAATACAGGGGGCAGGAAAAATGTAAGTGACTGAAATTTATCAGAAAAAAATGTATTACTCATATTAAATTCAGAATAAGTGTTATTGTATTATCCTTTTATTATATCCTTCTGGATTTAATGGCCCTTTAACCCCTTGAGTGCTAACGACGCCTCTGAGCCGTCACAGAGTTTCCCACTCTGGTGCTAACGACGGCTCAGAGCCGTCGCTAGCACTCTCCCACATTGAGGGAGATCTGGGGGCTCCCACCCGCTCCTACCCCGGCGATCAGACCTGCATAGTGACAGGCATCGCCGGGGCTTCCCGTTTTGCATGGTGACGTCACGCACAATGACGTGATGATGTCACTGCGCAACTTTATTAACAAACTGACAATACAAAGTATATGGAAAGGGGGCATGCTGCTTAGACGCCTGTATCTCAGGCATTTAAGCAGCTACAGACCCCCAAGACCTACCATTGGAAAGATAATAGCCTAACCTTTCAAATGATGTAAGTCTTGGCGATCTGAAAAAAAAAAATATAAAAGTTAAAAATAAAAATAATTTAAAAAAAAAACAAAAACCTTCAATCACCTTAGCACCCAGGTGGGAAAGTGCTTAGCACTCAAAGGGTTAAAAAAACGTTCCTAGCAGGACAGAGTGATATAAATGACATGTTAGAGTCCATCTAGTCACTTGTGTTCTCTAACAGTTAGCATTTTATCTTGTGAACAAAATCCCTCTCCCTCTTAATAATATCATGAAATTAAAATAAACTTCCAAAGACAGTCACATTTATAACGCTACACTATAAAAACGTTACTATTGAAGTTGCCAGTGTAATACTACAGATGCACAATGATGCCTTGCAATGCATTGTAACAAAGGGGTTAAACATATTATTTACATGATCCTTAACCCTAGCTTTAATCTTTAACCCTAAACACTAACCGTTAACCCCACCCTTGACACTAATGCTGTTGTATCAATTCAATGTCTTACAAATGACATCGTAAACATTACAATCACAGTGATAAATGATGTATGCCATTTTAGACAAGGCATTATAGAATAATCTCATTTATATTATCCTCTTGCACTTGATTTTTATTGCAAGAATAGCTGGCTTGCTTGTAAATTTAAAATAGTAAATCATCTATTTCTTTTCTATGTACATGTGACCTGTGAGGTGGGTGTTTCTACTTTAGCTATAGAATATTCTTTACCCCAAACCCCAAACAAACACATAAGAAAAATGCTCTTTTTAAAGGGCTATACTACACTCATAATGTTGCTAACAAGATAGGTTTATTTGTATTAATATTATTTATTTGTTATTGCACAAAAACATTTTAGTACGTTTAAATTAATACTAAAACTAACACAAACTGAAAGACTGAGGACATTTTAACATACATTTTATAAAATTATTGTGTAGATGCACGGTGCAGTTAAGATGCAGTTTACGTCTATTATCTAATTTGCTTTGTTCTCTCAGTCTGTCCGACATGATCCGCTCATGATCCGTTCTTGTGAACTGCTTGTGCAATGCCGCCCCCTGCAGATTTGCGGCTAATCGTCCGCTAGCAGGGGGTGTCAAAAAGCCTGATTGTATGAGATCGGGCAGATTGATATCCGCAGCCTCAGAGCAGGCGGACCAGTTAAGGAGCAGTGGTCTTAAAACCGCTGCTTCATAACTGCCGTTTCCAGCGAGCCTAAAGGTTCGCACAGAAACAGGGGTATCAGGAGCTATTCAGCCCTTGATAAATTGGCCCCTCGGTGTCCTCTGTTTAAAAGCATACCTGGGTAGGCTACTGGTGGATAGCTGCTGATTGGTCGCATATATGCCTCCTGGCATTAGCTCACCATATGAGTGCATGTACCTCCCAGTAATCCATTGCTGCTCTCTTACGAATGAATACCAAGAGAATTAAGCAAATCTTATCATAGAAATAAAATGGAAAATTGCTTAAAATTTTATGCTCTTTCTGAATAATGAAATACAAATTTTGGTTTTCATGTCCCTTTTGCTTTGAATATTTAATATTTAATTATATCTAGTATTTATTTATAGTTTAATATCTCTTTAAACACAGACCTCCAAACTGCCCTATTTGAGAGGGACAGTCCCTGATTGCTAACTTTTTGTTCAATTGCAGGAGTCTTTGAGGCTTCAGTAACTTATCTCTATGATGTCAGATCAGCCAGTTTAACTTCCGCCTGTAAATGTAACCTGGAATGTGATGCCAGTTCCTTTTTGTGTGTACATTGTCAAGTTGTTTGTATTTTCTCTGTCACAGACTAAGGTTTCAGTAATTATACCCAGATCTTCCTTATGTAAACAAATCTCTGCATTTCTAACAGATCACAGTCTGTCTACCCCACAGAGAGATTTGGGTACTGTCTTTGGTATAAACAATAAAGCATACAAGAGGTTGTGTATATATGAACATCTAAATCTTTCTTGTAGATGGAAACAAAGAAAAAATCTTAGGGTGTAACATTCAGCTTGGTCTAGGCAGAAAATAAAAATTGACTAATTAGCTGTGCCAGATGGGAAAAAATGAGACATAATTACCAAACCTAATATAAATTCAAAAGCAAATAATAAAAAATGCAGTTTGGAAGAAAATAGATTAAGAGAGCAATACGACAGCTCCAGCTGTATAAAAAATAAAGACAGATATTATTAGAGTAAGATGGTTTGAAGTTGGAAAATGTGAAATGCGACCTTAAAGAGCCAGTTAGGGGTATATTTATTAATGTGCAAGCGGACATGATACGATGTAGCGTATCATGTCCGCCGCACATCGATAAATGCCGACAGCATACGCTGTCGGCATTTATCATTGCACCAGCAGTTCTTGTGAACTGCTGGTGCAATGCCGCCCCTTGCAGATTCGGGGGTGTCAATCAACCCGATCATATTCGTTCGGGTTGATTTCTGTCCGCGGCCTCAGAGCAGGAGGACAAGTTATGGAGCAGCGGTCTTTAGATCACTGCTTCATAATTTCTGTTTCCGGTGAGCCTGAAGGTTTACCGGAAACAAGGGGCATCAAACTCCATACAGAGCTTGATAAATCGGCCCCTTAATGTAAAATGCTTAGTTATGCATAATAAGACAATTTTGCAGTATACTTTCATTATTTATATTGCTCCCGTTTAATGTAATTGAACTTGAAAATGTACCTGCTGACTTCTGAAGGCTATCTCTGCTACATATCAGTTATTTCCCTGGTCATCCATTATTGCAAAGTACAGCACTTGCATCTGTACATCTAGCTGCAACAAAGGTTCTAATTTGTTGATCCTGATTGTTGAAGCCTGCGGTGGCAATGAGTGGATAGGCCACAACACCCCCTCCCTTTGGAAAATGAAGCAAGCAAGGAGTGACTATGGCTCTCTCTTTATCTTCTTTTAAATGGAACTCAACTTATCTATAATAACATAGCTGAAATAGTGTAACAGTGCGGCATAGCTATGAACGTGCAAAAGTTTGAGGAGTCCTTGTGCACAATACTAGAGAGTCACATTCAGGAAGTAACTTATTTAAGACTTTGCCAGGATATGTACTTGGTAACTTAGGTACTTCTCATATAAATTACTTGCTGTCCTTATTTCAGTTTGTGTAAATGGGACGATCATAAGTATTTTTTTCTTTTATGATTATCTACACTTTTTCCTACTCAGTTTAAGCGGGTATTTGAGGTTAATAATTCTAGTTACTGAAGAGGACTAGTCGAAGCTTACTTTAAGGGACAATATGCAACAATTGTCATATAACTGCATGTAATAGACACTTATATAAAGAAGAATATGCACAAATACTGATATAAACATTCAGTATTAAACCCTTTAAAAACTTACTTAAAGTAGGTTTTAGCACTGTTGATGAGGTTAGGCTGGGACACCCAGTGAAAGGGGCTGGGGAAACAAGAAGAGCAGACATTTCCCCCTTCTCTGCATATGAAAAGACAGATAACATAAACAGGGGCCAGCAGGAGACTGTAAACGTGTGTATACATCTGAGACCGTGGGGCTTGGTTAGGAGTCTGAAAATCAGCACAATGTTATTAAAAAATAAGCAAAACTATAAATTGTTACAAAAACACTCCCGGATGGGCTATATAAACGGGTCATCTACAAAACATTTATGCAAAGAAAAATCTAGTGCACAATGTCCCTTTAACTATTACCCTTTTAGGTTGCACATTTCTGACATTTTTTCATATGTATATTAAAACGTTCTTACGTTTGGCAAATCTGTGTCATGTAAATGTACACCTATTAACATTATGTTTCCATACAGACACTATTACACTTGCGCTCACCTTTTTCTATTTATAATTTATGCCTAAATGCTATTTAACTATTCATCTTTTTCTCTCCTCTGAAGTCCTAGTTATATTGAAAACTTATGCTGAGAAAAGATTTGCTTTCAGATTTGTTCTTGCTTAGTTCAGTGTTATGTTATTTAAACACCTAAAGGTGTTCCAAATGTTGTTAAGGGGGGTGTTTTTTGCTTCATGTAACCAGTGGACAGTTTACAGTTGAGTGTAAAGTTTGCGAGAGGATTATCAGAGCATATACAAAGATCAGTATACAATACTTTGCTAGTAAGTCAATGTACATTGTTAATATTAGGACATGTACTGTATCTTAGCAGATTGTGAATGCAGCTGAACCATTTAGACCTGTATATATACCAGTGACGTACAGTGAGGTCAGAGGCTAGTGAGGCACTGGCTATGATACGCCCAAGAAACACACATAAATATATATATATATTATACATATACCGTATATATATATATATATATATATATATATATAAATACTATATAATATATATATATGTGTGTGTCTCCTGGGACGGAGAGGCACAAAACCACTGTATTTTTGCCTGCTACCTACTTGCACTCTCGTTTTATTATTCTGGGCTCTTGCCTTTATGTCAAGGGTTGGGACTGTAGGGAAAGATAAGTTGAGTGCAGCTTACCCTTGAGGTTCCTTTAAACATATCATTGACCTCCCCTCCCTCCTTATTTTTTTTTTTGTGAGAATAGATCATCAATGGTAGTTTATGGAGGTGTTACCAGTTCTCCAGTCTGTCATATCTCAGTCTATTATACCATATGATTACTTATACACTCACTTCAAAGAAACCATGGTTATTGGCCCCCATTCTTACAGATGACCTACTGTTGTATTATCACAATTTATATGCTTTGTTATTATTTAGTATGTTGAAAGGTTTTCATGCTGTTGTACTGTGGTGTTCATTGCATAGAAGTACCATGTGTTAGTAATGATGTTTAATCTATATAAGATGGTAAACTTTCTATTATTACAGTAAGACTTGTTTAATGGATGCTTCTTAACCCCTTAATGACCAGGTACGTACCCTGCACATCGCTAGTCTTTCAAGGGGGATTGTTTTTTTGATAACACGGTCTAGCCTTCAACAGCAGCGAGAACCATTATATTTCAGGATACCTGCAAGAGGGAGGGAGGTCATAATGGCGTGGTCTTGTACGTCATGGTTGTTAAGGGCTTGACGCGCTTATTATATATATATGGCTGCATAGAAACTTATTGTTATGTTGTTTCATGAGACCCATAAGTGCGCTACTTTTCATCAGTGTGCCTTCTGTAAATTATTTTGTGTAGAAGTCAAACAGTGGCTATTTCGTTACATCCAGAGGGAGTCTCTTTTTGCAATAGTGTGCCTTCTGTTATTTTACCTTTCTTTGTACGTTGGCTCTTTGTACGTTGTACGTTGGCTCAAGAGTGGCCATTTAATTATTCCAGGAGGCCTTTCACATGTATTACAAAAATTAGGTTTTTGTTCTGTCAAATGCTTCTACTGATTGTTATCTTCAGAAATGTCTATGTATTAATCCTTTTATTTGTAATTCTAATTTAAAAAATCAATTTTAAAAAAAAAGATATATATAAAAAACTATTACAGTAAAAAGGATGTTAATTTGTCTTAAAAACGTACAGACTTGGTGGATATATCATTCTATAGCAACACAACGGAAATGCCTTGTAATTTCAAGGTGTTTATGTGTTTGAGTAGTGCTCCATCAGAAGTGAGACACAAACTAGTACAGGAATTTGTAAACTATGTATCCAGCTATTCTGTGTATTAATGATCTCCATATCCAATATACCAGTGTTTCTCAACAGCCGGGCCGCGGCCCTCTACCGGGCCGCGACGGCCCTGCTGGTGGGCCACGACCCGACATTGCTTCCAGACACTCGCTCTGACAGGCCCGCCTTTACACATCTCCTAAATTTTGGACGGGCCTGTCAGAGTGCCACTGCGCATGTCAGTTTGCACACTGTGAGCATGTAGCGGCGGGCGGGCGCACTGTGACCGGGTAGAAGCGGCTGGCGGCGTGCAGAGCGTGAAGCATCGGCTCACAGGTAAGTAAGCCCACTGACACCAATGACATAATTACGGCCACAGACACCAATGTATATATTTTGGGCGGCCACTGTACACCAATGTGTATTTGTAAACTGTGTGTGTGTGTGTATATATATATATATATATATATATATATATATAGAGAGAGAGAGAGGGGGAGAGAGAGAGAGAGAGAGAGAGAGAGAGAGAGAGGGGAGGAGAGACAGAGTCTGTGTGTGTGTGTGTGTGTGTGTATATATATATATATATATATATATATATATATATATATATATTTCTTAAAAACCTACTGCAACCCACTCCCGATGCTTACCGGGCCCTGGACCAGTCCGGCTAAAACTTACCGGGCCTTGAGGTCACTTAGGTTTAGAACCACTGCAATATACTAACCTCTTGGCTTCCTAATTAAACTGCAACATATTTTTACACAATGCTTTGCAACCCTGGCAGTCTCTTGGTTAAATTGAGACTGAGTATTTGGGTAGATTAAACATTTGTCATATCACAATTGTGCCACTACTATTTATATATTTAGTAAGATATTATTAATATTCATAGCATAATTTATAAAATGCAAAACTATTCTGCAGTGTTGTGACAAAAGGTCCAAAGAAATGTAATATTGATGAAACTACAGTTACACAAGCTATAAAGGGGTAGACGGGCCCCGCCCATGAGTTACCATCTTATGTATTATTATTATATTCTAGAGAACAATTAATACAAAATGTGAGGGGTTGAGTAGAAAAGTGAGAGAAATACATTAATGTAGGTTGTAAAGACATCTATGAAAAGCTGTGTTGAAACCCTGATAGCTTGCAATCTCACAGGGAAAGGAAAGGCATTTCTTTAAATATATGCAGTATTTTAAAAGAGAATGTAAGCAAGTGATGAGTGTGGATATTCAAGGCTTTGTTTGTTCGGGTCGGTATTGTTATTCTTGATGCTAAGAGAAACTAATGGAGGTATTGGCAGAGAAATGCTGCAGATGAAGCATACTGTGTAAGGAAGAGAAGTTTGGAAGAGGCATTCATTAACCCCTTAACAACCGTGACATACCATGTACGTCACCAGTCGTTAAAGGTTTTCTTGCTTTTAATAGTGTGGAACCCGTTGTCCCTCCTCTCTTCCGCTTACAGGAAATGGCGAGACCGCGCTATTAGTAACGCAAACCCCATTGAAAGACCAGCTACGCACAGGGTATGCCGCTGGTCCTTAACGGTTTAAAGGGATGTTAAACAGCCTGTTTCATTGTTGTAATAAATAAAGCACAAAGTAGTTGCTTGCAATATGTATTATTCATCTATTTAAATGGATTTTACCTTTTTATTTAGTTTCTTTTTACACTACATTTGTTACACTACATTTGTGCTTCAGGTTACAGCCCTACAATGAGGAGGAGGCCTTTGCAGGAAGGTTGTTCTTAGCCAGATGTAAAAAAAAAAAAATTCTAGGCTAATGAATAGAATAGATAACAGGGAGTCAGATTTGCTCATGCCCAGAACTGACAGAAAAAAACTTAGGTTTTGAAATTTCTTATCACACTGAGGGTGGGGCTATACTGAGAATTTCTAAGTGCTAATTGTAAGAAAACAGGTAAGTTATTTGCTGTTTTTTTTCACAACAATATTTTTCTTTTTATATTCACTTTGATTTAACATATTTGTGTTTACCAAAGCATCACTGTTTAATATCCTTTTAAGTACAGCAGTGTTTCTCAACAGCGGTCCTTAAGTACCCCCAACAGGCCACATATTCATTATAACTGAACTAGAACACAGGTGAAGGGATCAGATGACCAGTAAAAACATGGTTACTAACCTGCTCTCATCCATCACCTGATTATTTCACCTGTGTACTGGTTCAGCTATAATGAAAACCTAGCCTGTTGGGGGTACGTGAATACCGCATTTGAGAAACAATGAAGTACATCACTGGAGACAGATGGTGACTTGTAGACTAGTAAGCATGCAGTTGCAGTAGTCAAGATGGGATATGATAAATAAGCGGATTAGAATTGCAGTTTTGTCTCAAGTTTTATTATTTATTTAAACCTGAAAGGTGGCTGGATTAAGTCGAGTACTGAATGAGTTCAGGGGGACATGTGTCTCTAAGGCTTCAAGCATGTGGGTTTAAATTACAAGATATTTCTTCTGACCTTCTATAAAATAAGAAATCAGTTAATATTTTTAAAACAAATTTACATCTTGTTTTCTGCAAATATTTTGTCCATAGCCAAACTCCATCCATCATTTTACCTTATTAACTGCTTGAATCAGTGATGTAAACAAAACTTTAGTTTGAGAGTGTTGTCCACTTACAATATAAATTACTGCTTATTTTAGTTGCAAGGGAGACAGCAATGGGTGATGTTGTACTTTTGTTCCAACAAGAGTTCAATTAAAGGTGGGAACTTTGTTTAGCATTGTGAGCACACACATTTGTACAGAGGATGTGCAAGATGGGAATGTACACAAACAACCTTCAAATATATCCTCAGCAAATTACATGCACAGTAAGAGTTTTCACAAGACCTGGGATGGCTATTGCTATCTTCTAGGAAGGCTTCCCACAAGGTATTGGAGTTTGACTTTGGGAATGTATGCCCATTCAACCAAAAGGGCATTTGTGAGGTCAGGCACTGATGTTGAACAAGAAGGTATGGCTCGCAATCAGCGTTCCAATCTATCCCAAAGATTTTAAATAATTTCTTCATGGACCTTGCTTTGAGCACAGGGGCACATCCATTCTCTAACAGGAAAGTGCCTTCCCCAAACTGTTGCCACAATGTTGGAACCACCCAGTTGTCTAAAATGTCTGTAGCATTAAGATGACCTTAACTGGAACTGGAACCCTAAAAATCAGACACAGATCATTATCCCTCCTCTTCCAAACTTTACAGTAGGCGCTATACATTCTGGTATGTAGCATTCTCTTGGCAACCCACACCCAGATTCTTCCATCAGAGTGCCAGATAGTGGATGGATTAATCATTCCAGAGAACACGTTCCCACTGCTCCAGAGTTCAGCAGTGACTACTTTAAACAACTCCAGCCTACCCTTAATATTCAACATGTTAATATGATGTTTGTGTACAGCTGTTTGGCCATGGAAACCCATTTCATGAAGCTCCTGAAACACAGTTCTTGTGGTGATGTTGCTTCCAGAGGCAATTTAAAACTCTGTAGAGAGTGAAGCAACAGATAATGCTTTCGACAGCCCCGCTCTGTGAGTTTGCACGGTCTACCACCTTGTGCCGGACTGCTGCCACATTTAAAGGGCCGGACAGTGCCACATTTAAAAGGACAGTCAAGTAAAAAAAATAGGGCATGTAATTTTAAACAACCTTCCAATTTACTTTTATCACCAATTTTGCTTTGTTCTCTTGGTATTCTTAGTTGAAAGCTAAACCTAGGAAGGCTCATAGGATAATTTCTAAGCCCTTGAAGGCCGCCTCTTATCACATGCTTTTTTATTTGGTTTTCAAAAATGAAAGTCAACAGATATTAAATAAAATGTCATGTTCTGTCAGAAGATGCTTAGATACAAGTTAATCACAGAGGTAAAAAGGATATTAATATAACAGTATTGGTTATGAAAAACTGGGGAATGGTAAATAAAGGGATTATCTATCTTTTTAAACAAAACAAATTCTAGTGTTGACTGTCCCTTTAAAGTCACTTCTCAGTACAACCCATTGTGTGGCCAGTGTTTGGAGATATCATGACTATGTGCTGAATTGTATGCACCTGTTAGCAATGGATGTGGTTGGGTGTGGTTGAAACACATAATCTCAGTAATTAGTAGGGATGTCCACCCACTTTTAGCCATAGCGTTTGTCTCTTTTATGTACTCTGTTGTCTTGCAATGACCATTAACATTATACACTGAAACAAACCTTTATGGATGAACTTTAGAAAATACAGAGTAGAAAGAATTGGGGTTCTAGTCTCTCTAGTAACAGGGATTTCTGTCTCACCTGTGTATTGTTTGTAACATTATTGCACTTGGAACCTGCATGTTACACTCAAAGTAATCGAAAGGGGAAATATCACTAGGAGAGAAACATAATATTATACCATCCCTTGCGAGCTGATTAACTGATGGGATTAGATTGTACAGAGTTTTCAAATTCTATTTTGGAATCAGTTGCTATGTAAGTGAAAGCTTTGAGATCTTAAACACTATAATTTCTAACCTTCTGTGTCTTTCTGTACTTAATGTTTTTTTTAAAAAAAACAACACTGGTAACTCTACTTAATCTTAAACTTAGCATAATATTACTATCTCTTACAGCAGTGTGCATACCTGTATAGTATAGTATAGTATGATATATTTTTAAAACATCTTCAAAACTGGTAGAATATTTCATAACCTTTTAAATATATATATATTGTTTTTTTTTATTTATAGATTGGTGTTTGTTTGTTTTTTTTTGTTTTTTTTGGGGAATTACAACATAATTTTGAAAAAAAGGTCATTAGCTGTGTGTTTCAATTTTGAAGATGAAATGGAGTGGAAATTGGAAAATAGATATGAACAGAACTTTACAGTTAATTGTCTGAAACATTTGGTAATTTTTTAATCAAAGGATTTTAGTAAACTGATAGGATTTAATTTTATGACATTACAGAGATGGCATAGGGGCATATTTATCAATGTGCGAGCAGACATAATACGAAGTAGCGTATCATGTCCGCCGCACATCGATAAATGCAGACAGCATACCCTGTCGGGATTTATCATTGCACCAGCAGTTCTTGTGAACTGCTGGTGCAATGACGCCCCCCCCCTGCCAGTCAGCCGCTAGTCAATAAACCTGATCGTATTCGATCGGTTTGATTTCTGTCAGCCGCATCAGAGCAGACGGACAAGTTATGGAGCAGCGGTCTTCAAGGGGCATCAAGCTCCATACGTAGCTTGATAAATATGCGGCCCTATAGTGTATTCTAAAACAAGATTTGGGTTTTCAAATAGAAACATTGACCCAGATTACAAGTTGTGCGATATGGCTATACCGCTGAAAAATTGGCCTTTGTATGTGGAATGGCCAGCTCACCCGTATTACAAGTCGGGGCGGTACGGCTATACCACTAGCATTTTAGCTTATACCCGCAACGATCCATTCCACACTCAAAAAATGGCTTTTGAGTGTGGAATTTTCAGCTCACCCGTATTACAGGTTGTGCGGTATAGCTATTCCGCTTGCGTTATAGCCTATACAGCAACGATCCATTCCGCAATCAAAGACAAGTAGTTATGGATTTTCACAAAACTCATAACAAAAATATTACAAAGTACACTAACACCCATAAACTACCTATTAACCCCTAAACCTCCACCTCTGCATGGCAAACACTATAATAAACCTATTAACCCCTAATCCACCGCCCACCCACCCACATCACCAACACTAAATAAAGTATTAACCCCTAATCTGCCGCCCCACGCATCGCCAACACTAATTAAATCTATTAACCCCTAAACTGTCGACCCCCCACATCGCAACTCCCTAAATAAACCTATTAACCCCTAAACCGCCGGCCCCCCACATCACGACAAACTAAATTAAACTATTAACCTCTAAACCTAACACCCCCCTAACTTTAAATTAAACTTACAATATAACTATCTTCAAATAAATAAAAACATACCTGTGGAATAAAAAAAACTAAGCTTAAACTATAAATAAACCTAACGTCACTATTTAAAAAAAAAATAAAAGATACCAAAAATAAAAAACCTAAATTACAAAATAAAAAAATGCTAACACTTAATAAACAACTCTAAAATTATTAAAAAAAAAAAATCTAAGATTACATAAAATAAAAAACTACATTATCCAAAATTTAAAAAAACATATCTAACAATAAACTACCAATAGCCCTTAAAAGGGCCTTTTGTAGGGCATCATCCAGGTGACGAAAATCTTCTTCCAGGGGGGCACCATCTTCCATCTTCATCCCGGTGGCTTATCGCACCATACCGCACAACACAAGAAGGTTTTTCAGTAACTTGTAATGGCAGTGCTAGGGAAAGTGCTGTACCTCTACATTTTTAGCGTTATTTACACACAATTTGTAATCTTGGTCATTATGAGGTATGCTATAGAGCTACAATTACAGGGAGTGCAGAATTATTAGGCAAGTTGTATTTTTGAGGATTAATTTTATTATTGAACAACAACCATGTTCTCAATGAACCCAATAAACTCATTAATATCAAAGCTGAATAGTTTTGGAAGTAGTTTTTAGTTTGTTTTTAGTTATAGCTATTTTAGGGGGATATCTGTGTGTGCAGGTGACTATTACTGTGCATAATTATTAGGCAACTTAACAAAAAACAAATATATACCCATTTCAATTATTTATTTTTACCAGTGAAACCAATATAACATCTCAACATTCACAAATATACATTTCTGACATTCAAAAACAAAACAAAAACAAATCAGTGACAATATAGCCACCTTTCTTTGCAAGGACACTCAAAAGCCTGCCATCCATGGATTCTGTCAGTGTTTTGATCTGTTCACCATCAACATTGCGTGCAGCAGCAACCACAGCCTCCCAGACACTTTTCAGAGAGGTGTACTGTTTTCCCTCCTTGTAAATCTCACATTTGATGATGGACCACAGGTTCTCAATGGGGTTCAGATCAGGTGAACAAGGAGGCCATGTCATTAGATTTTCTTCTTTTATACCCTTTCTTGCCAGCCACGCTGTGGAGTACTTGGACGCGTGTGATGGTGCATTGTCCTGCATGAAAATCATGTTTTTCTTGAAGGATGTAGACTTCTTCCTGTACCACTGCTTGAAGAAGGTGTCTTCCAGAAACTGGCAGTAGGACTGGGAGTTGAGATTGACTCCATCCTCAACCCGAAAAGGACCCACAAGCTCAACTTTGATGATACCAGCCCAAACCAGTACTCCACCTCCACCTTGCTGGCTTCTGAGTCGGACTGGAGCTCTCTGCCCTTTACCAATCCAGCCACGGGCCCATCCATCTGGCCCATCAAGACTCACTCTCATTTCATCAGTCCATAAAACCTTAGAAAAATCAGTCTTGAGATATTTCTTGGCCCAGTCTTGACGTTTCAGCTTGTAAGTCTTTTTCAGTGGTGGTCGTCTTTCAGCCTTTCTTACCTTGGCCATGTCTCTGAGTATTGCACACCTTGTGCTTTTGGGCACTCCAGTGATGTTGCAGCTCTGAAATATGGCCAAACTGGTGGCAAGTGGCATCTTGGCAGCTGCACGCTTGACTTTTCTCAGTTCATGGGCAGTTATTTTGCGCCTTGGTTTTTCCACACGCTTCTTGCGACCCTGTTGACTATTTTGAATGAAACGCTTGATTGTTCGATGATCACGCTTCAGAAGCTTTGCAATTTTAAGAGTGCTGCATCCCTCTGCAAGATATCTCACTATTTTTGACTTTCTGAGCCTGTCAAGTCCTTCTTTTGACCCATTTTGCCAAAGGAAAGGAAGTTGCCTAATAATTATGCACACCTGATATAGGGTGTTGATGTCATTAGACCACACCCCTTCTCATTACAGAGATGCACATCACCTAATATGCTTAATTGGTAGCAGGCTTTCGAGCCTATACAGCTTGGAGTAAGACAACATGCATAAAGAGGATGATGTGGTCAAAATACTCATTTGCCTAATAATTCTGCACACAGTGTAAAGGACAGTTTAACTGATTTTTATGTATGTTTTGTACTTACCAGCCATTAAACACTATGGGTCATATTACAAGTGGAGCCCTAAATATCGCTTGCAAGCAAGCGATAATAGCGCTCCACTTTGAAATACCATCACACTATTATGAAAATTTGATAAGAGAAATATTTTGGAAAGTTGATTAAAATTGCATGCTTTATCAAAATCATGAATTAAAAAATGGATGTTTCATTTCCCTAAAAAGGAGCAATAAACACTTTAAGTTGGTAATATAAAATTATAAAATCGTATGTATAAAAAAGTCTGCAATATACTTTCATTATTAATTTTGTCCCCTTTTCCTGTAATTCCGTTCTGAAATTGTGAGCTTTTTTAGTTGCTGTTAGAAATGGAAGTGCAGAACACTGATATATTCCACACAGCCATTGGCTGCACACTCTAGTGAACTATTTATAACTGTTCCTAATTGGCCACAGAAGAGAAGGTAACCTAAGTTACAACATGGCAGCTCCCATTGCTTTATAGACACTAAGGCCCATATTTATCAAGCTCCGTACGGAGCTTGAAGGGCGGTGTTTCTGGCGAGTCTTCAGACTCGCCAGAAACACAAGTTATGAAGCAGCGGTCTAAAGACCGCTGCTCCATAACCCTGTCCACCTGCTCTGAGCAGACGGACAGGAATCGCCGGAAATCAACCTGATCGAGTAAGATTGGGTTGATTGACACCTCCCTGCTGGCGGCCGATTGGCCGCGAGTCAGCAGGGGGCGGCGTTCAATGTTAAATGCGGAGAGCGTATTGCTCTCCGCATTTAGCGAGGTCTTGCGGACCTGATCCGCACTGTCGGATCAGGTCCGCAAGACCTTTAATAAATAGGGGCCTACAACTTTACACTTATTATGTCAATATTTAAACAGCTACTAATACTTTAAAAAAAAATACATCTACATGTTATTCTCAGGCTAATCTTTTCTCTGAATGCATCACTCTACCTAGCATTTGTTCAGTGTTTAATGTCCCTTTAAATCTTCAGATAAAGGGCAAGATAACAAGTGGGGTGTTATTTAACGTGAGCGTTAACTGCCCTAGAAGTAAGCTTTTTGTGCACGTCGGGTTGTGCAAGTAAAAAGTTAACCCGACATGCATAAAATGCCGAACTTAGAATAAACGCTTGCACAATATTCTATTCCCCCACAGAAGTCAATGGAGCAAAAATAGTGGAAAAAAAAACCTTACACTCTACTCGAGCGAAAACACAATCGCATATTTTGAGATTCCAAAGTTCTTCACATAGAACAATATGTTCTATTTATCCATAAATATACATATTTCTACATATGTCTGATGGTATTTTGGTACAATATATAGCTATACATATATATATATATATATATATATATATATATATATATATATATATATATATATATATATATATATTATATATATTGAATATCAATTCAAAACTACTTGGAACATATTCTGCTATGTGCAGAACATTGGAATGTGAAATATTTACAGAAAATACATAGTATAACACTATTAAATATGAATATTGCATAAATATGATTTTACATGTTTTCATCTACTTAACTGCAAAGGGCTCAAAGGCACTTATATGTATATATATATCTATATATATGTACATATGTATTTATATGTGTATACAGTATATCAAAAGTGAGTACACCCCTCACATTTTTGTAAATATTTTAATAATATATTTTTCATGTGATAACACTGAAGAAATTACACTTTGTTACAATGTAAAGTAGTGAGTGTACATCCTGTATAACAGTGTAAATTTGCTGTCCCCACAAAATAACTCAACACACAGCCGTTAATGTCTAAACTGTTGGCAACAAAAGTGAGTACCCCCCTAAGTGGAAATGTCCAAATTGGCCCCAAAGTATCAATATCTTGTTTGGTCACCATTATTTTCAAGCACTGCCTTAACTCTCTTGAGAATGGAGTTCACCAGAGCTTCAAAGGTTGCCACTGGAGTCCTCTTCCACTCCTCCATGATTACATCACATAGCTGGTGGATGTTAGAGACCTTGCACTCCCCTCACCCTTCCATTTGAGGACACCCCACAAATGCTCAATGGGGTTTAGGTCTAGAGACATGCTTGGCCAGTCCATCACCTTTACCCTCAACTTCTTTAGCAAGGCAGTGGTCGTCTTGGAGGTGTGTTTGGGGTCGTTATCATGTTGGAATACTGCCTTGCGGTCCAGTCTCCGAAGGGAGGGAATCATGCTCTGCTTCAGTATGTCACAGTACATATTGGCATTCATGGTTCCCTTAATGAACTGTAGCTCCCCAGTGCCGGCAGCACTCATGCAGGCCCAGACCATGACACTCCCACCAGCATGCTTAACTGTAGGCAAGACACACTTGTCTTTGTACTCCTCACCTGGTTGCCGCCAAACACGCTTGACACCATCTGAACCAAATAAGTTTATCTTGGTCTCTTCGGACCAGTAATCCATGTCCTTAGTCTGCTTGTCTTCAGCAAACTGTTTGCAGGCTTTCTTGTGCATCATGTAGAGAAGAGGCTTCCATCTGGGACGACAGACCAATTTGATGCAGTGTGCGGCGTATGGTCTGAGCACTGACAGGCTGACCCCCCCACCCCTTCAACCTCTGCAGCAATTCTGGCAGCACTCATACGTCTATTTTCCAAAGACAACATCTGGATATGAGGCTGAGCACATGCACTCAACTTCTTTGGTCGACCATGGTGAGGCCTGTTCTGAGTGGAACCTGTCCTGTGAAACCACTGTATGGTCTTGCCCACTGTGCTGCAGCTCAGTTTCAGGGTCTTGGTAATCTTCTTATAGCCTAGGCATCTTGTAGAGCAACAATTATTTTTTTCAGATCCTCAGAGAGTCCTTTGCCATGAGGTGCCATGTTGAACTTCCAGTGACCAGTGTGAGAGAGTGTGAGAACAATAACACCAAATTTAACAAACCTGCTCCCCATTCACACCTGAGACCTTGTAACACTAACGAGTCACATGACACCGTGACCGGGGGGGTGGGGTGGAATGGCTAATTGGGCCTAATTTGGACATTTCCACTTAGGGGTGTACTCACTTTTGTTGCCAATGGTTTAGACATTAATGGCTGTGTGTTGAGTTATTTTGAGGGGACCGCAAATGTACACTGTTATACAGGCTGTACACTCACTACGTTACATTGTAAAAAAGTGGAATTTCTTCAGTTTTGTCACATGAAAAGATATAATAAAATATTTACAAAAATGTGAGGGGAGTACTCACTTTTGTGAGATACGGTATATGTCTATAAATACATATATACAAATATAAATACATAAATACTTATGTACACACCTATAAACATATATATATATACATATACATCTTTATACATATCTATCTCTCTCAATTTCTCTCTCTCTCTCTCTCTCTCTCTATATATATATATATATATATATATATATATATATATATATATATATATATATATATATATATATACATCTTTATGTTAAAGCCCTTTGCCTCCTTTTTTTCTCTAATACCAGATACCTCATATATTTAATATTTAAACCCTTATAACTTTCTTGTGCATTTTTTAAAAATAATTTTTATTAGATGGTGCTATGAGTGTAACTGTACTTTGTAACGTATTTTTGATGACAAACTGCAGAAACAATAAAACAGCGCAATCAGACCCTAGGATAGACGTGCTGTAATGCACCTATTGGATATCATACATCAAATGCTCAAAAAATGCTAATAAGACAAATGAATAAAAACACCAAAACAAAACAATCAGAACGAACTTGGTAGTTAAAACTATGTGAAACAAATATATGTGAAACATACACACTTTACTTAACTTAAACTCAAAAATATCCAGTCTTGTAAGTTACAGTCAAAATTGATGAAATATTGCAAGTTCGGTAAACCTCAAAGAATTGTGAAGATTTTACTGGACGCGGAGCAGCTAAGTGTTCACAGGACTCCAGCTGTGTACAGTCCCACATAACGAAAAGCTGCACAAGAAAGGAAGAAAAGAAGCACAGCGCATCCGCGAATCACAGTATCGTTTATTCACTGAACAAATAACACATATAACAAATACACTTACAAGATACAAGTGTATAGAAGACACTTCGGTATACAATCCACCCGTATGGAATGCTGTAGTTATCGAGGGGATTCCCGAGATGCCGACCCGCAGCACCTGGTATTCACGTCCTCTCACCAGCTCAGTGTAGATCTTTCACACTGCAATTGCGTTCAAGCGATCGTATTTACTTTCAACTTGTAATACGAGTGAAAAACCCGATAAAAAGCTGGTAAAAAGGAAACACCATGTTGGAGAAGGACTTTGTGGGCTTTAAAGAACAGTAAACGGCTTGTAATTACAAGACATTTCTGTTGGCTAACATTTATAATACCATATCAATTGTCTTAAAGGGATAGAAAGGTCAAAATTGAAATGTGCATGGATTCATTTACATTTTGAAAGAAGCATTTGTGCAATATTCTTCCATTAGCAAAAATGCTTCTAGTAAAAAATGTTAGTTACGTGTAGCATATGTGCGTATGCCACTGACACAGTTATAATTTTACTAGAAGTATTTTTGCTAATGGAAGTATACTACAAAAATATTCCATTTAAAATTGAAATATATTTATTCACATTTCGGTTTTGATCTTTCTATTGATCCCTTTAACAGTTTTAAAACAATTGTTTTTCAATAGCAAAACTCCATCCACCACTTACCTTATTTGAGGGAGCCAAGCTGGGCCTGAGTCTACAGACAACAAGGCTAGCCACAGTCACTGTGTAAGAATAAAGTCAGTGTTTTGCAGTTCTTATCTGTTAAAGCCAATTAGGAAAATATATGTAGCGGGGTTAGCCTTGATAAATCTGCAGGGGCCTTTTTCAGTTTCAGGATTAGAAAAGTCATAGCTAAATTGCACGAAAAGAGGACAAAATAATAATGAAAGTATATTGCACAAATGTTTCACTATACAAAATTAATATTAAAGGGACAGGAAACCCCAAAATTGTCTTTAAAGGGACACTGAACCCAATTTTGTTCTTTCATGATTCAGATAGAGGCCTCTATTTAACAAGGTCTGGCGGACCTGATCCGACAGTGTGGATCAGGTCCGCCAGACCTCGCTGAATATGGAGAGCAATACGCCAATGGGCCGCCAGCAGGGGGGTGTCAATCAACCCAATCGTACTCGATCGGGTTGATTTCCGGTGATGTCTGTCCGCCTGCTCAGAGCAGGCGGACAGGTTATAGAGCAGCAGTCTTTGTGACCGCTGCTTCATAACGGGCTGAAACCCGGGCCGTCAAGGCTCCTTTCAGAGATTGATAGATAGGCCCCACAGCATGCAAATTTAAGGCAACCTTTCTAATTTTACTCTATATCAATTCTTGTACATGCTCTTGCTATCTTTATTTGAAAAAAGCAGGCACATCTAGGCTTTTTTTGGGGGGGTTCAGACTCTGCGACAGCACTTTTTTTTTTTTTTTTTTTTTTTTTTTTTTTTATACAATAACTTCTTTTATTTGTTTAAGAATGAGAAATACAATAACAATAAAAAGTTATAGACATGTCCTCACAGTCATTTAAGAACAAGTTTACATGAGAGTTGAGAGAACACTTACTACAAACCTCCATACACCATAGACTATGTCGTTTATATCTAAATTACTAACTATTGTGAATTATATTTTAATTTTCTTTTATTTAGGTGATTCAAAATTATTCAACCAATAAAGAAACAAAAAGGAAATTACAAACATTTCAAAAAGAAAAAATTCCACAGAATAGAAAAATATTGCTCTATAAAGTTCGCATTTCTGTTCAAGATCATTAGTTTGTCTTTATCTCTAAAATTCACAAGGTATATTACCACATGATAATACAAACAGACAGTCAGAAATCAGCACACTCAAAATATTACATCAACAAGTTGCTTATGGTATTGTTTTTCCGTAGCCTTCTTGTTTTCACTAAGGAGACAATGAGTTCTGCAAGAATAATTTCATTATGTACGAATATCTAGACTAATCTTGTAGATCCTATCTCTCTTCGGCTTTAGGATGATGGTAGGAGTCCCAGAGGAACATCATCTCTGCAAAGTAATCCAGTCTACCCATTGTGTAGTAATAGAATCTTTCTAATGATAAATTAGTTTTCATCTGTGCTATCCACATAGTTACAGTGGGTTCTGTATCTGACTTCCAAAGTCTAGGAATAATCTGCTTTGCACTACATATAGCTAGTTGGAGAAGTGATGTGTATTGCTTGAAGGGGAATATAGGGATTGTATGAAACAGGTATATCAAGGGGTCTAGCGGAATATTAAGATTCAGCATCTTATTCATCTCTATGTTGATATTCTTCCAATAATCTACTATCTTGGGGCACTCCCACCAAATGTGGAAAGGGGTTCCTTTCCCTGTACATTTTCTCCAGCACCTATCAGATGCTTCGGGGAATATAAATTTCAACCTATGGGGGGTAAGGTACCAACGGAGTAGGAATTTGTAATTTGTTTCCAATAGGGCTGCTGAGTGGGCGGATCTAGCTGTGTTCTGAAAGATCTTTAACCATTCTTGTTCCGTAAGAGTGTAGGGGAGCTCCTTGTGCCAGGAATTAACTGTGGAAGTGTGTAATGTTTTGGGGGAGTGACTAGGAGTTGATAAAGGAGGGAGATGGCATGCAGTAACAGGGAGTCTTGAGTGCAAAGTTTCTCAAAATGGTACATTCTCTTGTGATTTGGTGTTTGAGTTTGTGGGAGTCGACAAAGTGACTAAGTTGAAGGTATCTGAACCATGTGTGAATTGTGTGACCTCCAATTCCTCTAAGTGCTGTCTCGAGAACAATTTACCTTCTTCAAGTATGGAACATAATGGGATTAAATCATCCAGTCCCTTTGGTATTTTAGGCGTCAGTGGCAACCCTATGGGAAAGTCAGGATTTGATAACACTGTTGTTAAGGGGGAGGGGATCGCGGATATATGTGGATGTCTATGTAAAACACCGTACCAGATTTCGAATGTTTCTTTTATGATTGGATAATCTTTAGCTAGTGGTGGTTGGTTTCCTTTAGGTTGCCAACAGTATGTTCCTAATTGTGCTGAGTTGGTAAGGTCATGCTCTAGTTCCACCCAGAGTCTATTCTTATTTATGGAGAGTGTGCACCAATCTATCACTCTTCTCAAAATATGGCATTACGGTATTTAGATAAATCTGGAACCCCCAAGCCTCCAAATTGTTTTGGTAAGTATAGGGTAGATCTAGCTACCCTGGGTGGGCGTTTTCCCAGATGTAGGAGTTCAGCACCTTTTGCAGTTTAGAAATATAAGTTTCTGGGAGGGGTATGGGGAGGGTCTGGAACACATAGAGTATCTTAGGAAGGATAGTCATCTTGGTTACTCCAATTCTACCAAGCCAGGAGATTTGTTTATGTAGCCATAAAGAAGTGTCTCCGCATATCCTAGTCATTAGGGCTTCATAATTTAGATCAATTAATTTCTGTTTGTCATCTGTTAGATAAATGCCTAAATATTTTAAAGCAGATTGTTGTATTTGATAGGGTACTTGTAGCCTAAGGTGTTGTATAGCAGTACTATTTAAGTTGATGGGGAGAATTTCTGACTTATTTTGGTTCACTGAGTAATTGGAACAGTGGCCAAACGCTTCCAGGGAGTTCCGCACCGCAGAGAGAGAAGTGGTTGGGCGCGTCAGAATTAATAACAAGTCATCAGCGTATAACGCTAGTTTATGAGGGGTGGAACCTATGGTGAGTCCATGTATGTTCTGGTCATTTCGTAAAGCTGTTGCCAGGATCTCCATAGACAAAACAAATAAAAGAGGGGACAATGGGCAGCCTTGTCTAGTGCCGTTGAGAATTGGAAAGGGGGTGGATAGAATCCCATTCTAAATTACTAACTAATAGTTCATAGAGTGCTGTAGATCATAGCATGTCCTGAGTTCTTCCTGGCTACCCCAAAAGGATATTGAAATTGCGCCTATACACACAGGGTGGTAGGTGGTAAGCAATCTCTGAGTGCAATAACTTCACGCATAAAATCCTACAAACATTATTAAGGTCAAAACATAGAATAACAGAAGATATGAAAGGAGAAGAAGAAAGGGAGATTGGGGGGGGTAAGGTAGGGAAGAGACAATTTTTAACCTCAGGTATATAGTTAGGTTGTGTTATGATCAGTATCTACTCGTGTGCTAGGGTAGCTCACATCCAGCTGGGCGTACGTTTCCTACTATATCTGTTTGCTCGTGTAAGTAGCGGGGTTTTTACTGTGTTTGAGTGATAGAATCCCAATAGAATCTGAGATCTGCATAAAATGCAGACTTGTTCCTTTTATAGGGCTAGATTTATTAAGCCCCTACGGCAGCAAGTTCTCTCAAGAACTTGCTCGCCGGGATTTATCAAGCAGCGGTCACCAGACTGATGCTTCCCTAACATCTACGCCACCTCTTTTGTGGCGTAGTCCGACCAAGGAGATTGACAGCTCCTGCCCCGCGTGATTGGCTGTGCGCGGGCAGGGGGCGGGATTGCACGCGAGCGCAAAATTGCGCTCGTGTACAATGTTAATTACCTGCGGGTAATTTCGCCCCGCCACAGGCGAGCTGAGGCGTACAGGGGCGCGTATACGCGCCCATGTGCGCCTCAACGTTGATAAATCTAGCCCATAGTAGCCATACTCTTCACATGAGAGCATCTTTTGTAACTAATTCTCTAGTGATGGTGTTGAGGGGATTTCAAGTGCAGAGCAATAAGGGCTTTTGCGCAATTTAAGCCTATGCGTATCAGTGTCCTTCTAATTTTGCATTGTAATGGTGGGGTCTCGTTTAAGAGGACTAATTTTGGGTTTAGAGAAAAATCTGCTTCAGCTAACTTTTTCAAAGTGAACTCAACTCCACGCCAGAAGGGGCCCAGTTTTTGGCATGACCACCACATGTGTAACATAGTGCCTTGCCCATTGCACCCTCTCCAACAAAAAGATGAAGAGGCAGTGGACAGCACTTTTTTATTGGTGGATGAATTTATCCACCAATCAGCAAGAACAACCCAGGTTGTTCACCAAAAATGGGCCGGCATCTAAACTTACATTCTTGCATTTCAAATAAAGATACCTAGAGAATGAAGAAAATTTGATAATAGGAGTAAATTAGAAAGTTGCTTAAAATTTCATGCTGTATCTGAATCACGAAAGAAAAAATGTGGGTTCAGTGTCTCTTTAATGATTTGGATAGAACATACAGATTTAAACAACTTTCCAATTTACTTCTATTATCAGATTTGCTTCATTCTCTTATTATCCTTTGCTGAAGGAACATCATTGCACTGTAGCAGTTAGATGAACAAATCTACTTAGCCAATCACAACAGATAAATATGTGCAGGCACCAATCAGCAGCTGGCTCCTACTGGTGTAGGATATGTGCATATTATTTTTCAGATGTGATTATAAAATTTTCTTAAAATTACATGATCTATCTGAATCATGCGAGTTTAATTTTTACTTTCCTATCCGTTTAAAATCTCAAGGTTTTTATTGTCCCTTTAAATCACTATTCAGCACATACTTTATATTAGTGCAGTTTCCTTATTTGGAATAATACAAAGGTAGCTATAAACATTTCCCCATCTCTGACACTTAGCTAAGGTCCATTCCTATAATGCTCACAGTAAAAAACTCCTGATGAAATGCAGATTTTGGGTGTGGCTAAGCAAGGTTCAAAGTCTACGTCTCAGCGTCATCAGTTTCCTTGCTTTTTTTAGCATCTGCAGTCTCTGCCAGATGTCAGATGAGATCGACCTCCCTGATTAAAGCCCTGTACTAAATACTGGAACCAAACTGAAAGATTTTATATCCCTTGCTACGCATACAATTTGCTGTTTGCATATTTGACTTGGGTTACATCTCTAGTCTGTTAAAACATGCTTTGCATTTTTACAAATTGGAGTGACACAGCATAACCTAGATATGAAGCAACATTTATCTTGATTGCAGATGGTCAGGTTCGCAAGTAGAGAAAAGCTGTTCACCTGCAGTTGTCACTGGCGATGCTGCACTGCATTGCGTGGGCAAATTTAGCATTGAACAAGAGCTTTCTTGTGCAATTCCGCGCCCTGCTCTCATGCAACCTGTCTACCTAGGAGACCCTTAAATGAGATTGCAATGTAGTCTGATGACAATAAATTAATGCCACACATGCAAATTTGTATTTTCCTTTGCAGAGTGAGCAAAGGGGTTTCATGAATAGAGCTTTACTGCAACATTAAAAGGACAGTAAATGTAAAAATAATGTTACATAATTCTGCACATAGTACAGAATTATGTAGCATTATCTTAGCAAGATCTTTAAAAATTAAAAGATTTGATAGATTTTAGCCCTCAAAGTTGCACTAACCTGGTCTCCTTTCCAAACTATTCTGGGCATGGGCATGCTTTCTAATCACAGCGCGCCCAATCATGCTATTGAACTGAATGTAGTGCGCTCCCACTCTCGTCTTGTAGCGGGAGCGAACTACACTTAGTTCAATAGCACGAAATGCTGTGATTAGACAGCGCACCCTCGGACCACTTTTGAAAAAGAGGACAAGATCAGAAGAGCCTGGAGAGGAGACCAGGTAAGTGCAACTTTGAGGGCTAAAATCTATCAAATCTTTTGATTTTTAAAGCTGTAGCTAATATAATTTTACATAATTCTGCACTATGTGCAGAATTATGTAACAGTATTTTTTACATTTACTGTCCCTTTAAGAGGTGTGAATCGGCTATTTTATCAGTCATTTCCGGGAGACCTCCCAGTTTCTATTTCAAAAAGAGGTATTTAACATATGAAAAGTCTTTTTTAGGAAAACCCGTTTGTGTTAGTTGGGTTTTAACAAACAAAGGATATAACATTGTGATTTATTTTATTTTTATTTATATCAGAGTATTTGCTAAGCCTATTTTACTTTAAAACATTAAAGGATATCTGTCTGTCTGTCTAGCTAGCTATCATCTTCCTATCTATCTAAACTATCTATCTATCTATCTATCTATCTATCTATCTATCTATCTATCTATCTATCTATCTATCTGTCTGTCTGTCTGTCTGTCTGTCTGTGTCTGTCTGTCTGTCTGTCTGTCTGTCTGTCATCTATCTGTTTATCATATCTATCCATTATCTCTCTCTCTCTAACTCTATCTATCTATTCATATTTAATCACCTGTAGAAGAGGTCCTTACTAAAGTCGCTTTTCGGGATATGTGTAAATTTATAATGAGGTGAAATTGTAAACCTAAAATCTGGGTCACACACACTTTCTACTTTGTCCTCATATAGCTTGTCCATGTGGCAAGTTCCTCCTAGTGTTGCACCTCATACATTTCTACACTGCTGGATTATTTAAACCCTTTATTGTAGAGCTAATACTTTACTTTGGAAATGCCAATTTCATTCACTGTATTACAGCTGTTATCAGTTAAAGCTAATTATATGTAGCAGGTTAACCTTGAGAAGTCAGCATGGTGCATTTCAAGTTCTGAGAATTAAAAAAGAGCCACAATTTTCAGATCTTAATTATTACATGAAAAGAGAGTGAAAAAAATAATGAAAGCACATTGTAGACTTGTTTTAGTATGACTAAACATTTTATATTTGTTAAAGGGGTATGAAAGTCAAAATATAATGTTGTTTTAACTCTAATTTGTTCTCTTCTATCGAAAGATAGCTAGATATTAGTGGTTACAAACATATGCCTTTGCCATTGGCTCACCAGATGTGTTCATTCAACCAGCTCCAAGTAGTGCATTGCTGCTCTGGAGCTGACTTTAACTATGTGTTTAAATGTTTTGCACTTTTATGTGTCTTTAAGGCGCTATACTTTTCATAAAACCATCACAAAAATATTTTTTATTTGAAAAGCGTGACAGCAAATTTAAGAGTTCAGTGTCCCTTTAAAAATCTCTAGCTATGTAGCTTTTTTGTGCTGCATTTCAGGAATCTCCTGGGCTAGTAGTGCATCCTTCAGGGGCCAGTAGGGCCTGGGATCCATCTTCACGTAGAGGAACAAATAAATAAGAGCTGTTTCCAGCAGTTTCATGTTTTGCATTCCTTGCCGAAAAAGATCCAGTAACCACAACACAGGGATATTTTTAGTTCTCAATACAAAATGTGAGCAGAAGCCGGGCCCCATATCCAGCTGAGAGCTCTGGTGTGAATATAAATCAGACTTTTTTTACCTTCTTAGGATGAAAGCACCTTGTATTCATTAGGCTGCCTGCGAGATCGGTGTAAGCAGTGACAGGAAAGGGCGGCAGGCGGATCTCACAAAGCAATATAGCACTGGAACAGAAAACCAATAACCGCATGAAGGATCTCTGAAGGGGATTCATAAACTGAGAGGATATGTGACATATAATATCCAGTGTCAGAAGTATCTTTTCAAACCTAATTCAGCAGCATTTTTTTTGTTTGTTTTTTTTATAGCACCTGACGTCCACATAATGTGTGTATACCGTAGAGATGATTTTTTAGAAATAAAAATTGTTGTTATCATTCAACAGCTTTATTTTACTACGATGATGTTCACTGTTGAAGAGATGTTTTAAAAAAATATAAATGAATTCCACATTAAAGGCTAAATGACGAGTAGAACACTATTAATAGCACCAGTTGCCTTATTTTTGGTGCTTCATCATGCAAAGAATAAGGAGTAACCTGGTAATACTAGTGGATGGTTAAATATTTGAACTAAAGCATTTTAAAGGACGACTAAAGTCAAAATTAAACTTTCATGATTCAGATAGAGCACACAATTTTAAACAAATGTATCATTCAGTTCCATTATCTAAATGTGCACAATCTTTTTATATGAACACTTTCTGAGGCACCCGCTCCTACTGAGCGTGTGCAAGAATTCACGGAATATACATATATACTAGATAGGTGCATTAGGATCCTTTGTGAGGATCCAAATGCGGAAGTAGGTGGCCGCTTGCGCCGTTGGGCTTTTTCAGAGCCAGATTTTTTTCTTGTGAAAGATCCCCACACTAGGATCTGGATTTGCATAGATCTTAGTGTGGTGAACTTTTACAAGAAAAAATACGGATCCTCACAAAGGATCCAAATGCACATAACTAATATATAATTTTTTGATTGTCTGAGGCAGTGACGTGCAGTGACGTCAGAGGATGGTGAGGCAGTGGCTAGGATACGCCTTCATTCTTTAGATATCCTTTGTTGAAGAAATAGCAATGCACATGGGTGAGCCAATCACATGAGGTATCTATGTGCAGCCACCAATCAGCAGCTACTGAGCATATTTAGATATGATTTTCAACAAAGGACATCAAAAGAATAAAGAAAATTAGATATTAGATGTAAATTGGAAAGTTTTTTAAATTTGCATATGGGTTTCATATGGGTTTCATGTCCCTTTTTAAATGGTGTCTTGGAAAACTGGTCAACTTAGTAAACATCTGATTTTAGTCTAAAAGGATTGTAACAGAAACTCTTGCCAGATAACACAATGCTTGCTCTGATTATGAGATCTAGAAATCCATGCCCATTAAAATATGTTTAAAACATACATTTTACTTTAATGCTGCAAATTATGCTTATAGATTCTTTCATTATGCAGTAAATATAAAAATGTCCTTGATCCAGTGGCGGCTGGTGAAATCTAAAGATGGTGGGGCCTTGGCCTCACCCCTTTAAATAAAGCCACACCATCAGGTGGCACTATCAATTCATTAATTAAATAAAAGGTAGACAGAAACACAGAGAAGCATTCGGGGGAGAGGGAGAGACAGACGGGGAGAGAGACACAGAGGGTTAGAGAGAAAGAGAGAGAGACACAATCACACACAGAGGGGTTAGAGAGAGAAAGAGAGAGAGACACAATCACACACAGAGGGGTTAGAGAGAGAAAGAGAGAGACACAATCACACACAGAGGGTTAGAGAGAGAAAAAGAGAGACACAATCACACACAGAGGGTTAGAGAGAGAAAGAGAGACACACAATCACACACAGAGGGTTAGATGAGAGAGAAATAAAGAGAGAGAGAGACAATCACACACAGAGGGTTAGAGAGAGAGAAAGAGAGAGAGACACAATGATTTCAATCACATACAGAGGGTTAGAGAGAGACACAATCACACACAGAGGGTTAGAGAGAGAGAAAGAAAGAGGACACAATCACACTCAGAGGGTTAGAGAGAGAGAGAAAGAGAGACACAATCACACACAGAGGGTTAGAAGAGAGAAAGAGAGAGACACAATCGCACACAGAGGGTTAGAGAGAGCGCGAGAGACACAATCACACACAGAGGGAGAGAGAGAGAGCTAGAGACACAATCACACACAGAGGGTTAGAGAGAGAGCGAGAGACACAATCACACACAGAGGGTTAGAGAGAGAGAGAGAAAGAGAGAGACACAATCACACACAGAGGGTTAGAGAGACACAATCACACACACAGAGGGTTTAGAGAGAGAGAGACACAAACACACACAGAGCGTTAGAGAGAGAGAGAGAAAGAAAGAGAGAGAGAGACACAATCACACACAGAGGGGTTAGAGAGAAAGAGAGAAAGAACACAATCACACACAGAGGGGTTAGAGAGACACAATCACACACAGAGGGTTAGAGAGAGAGACACAATCACACACAGAGGGTTAGAGAGAGAGACACAATCACACACAGAGGGTTAGAGAGGACACAATCACACACAGAGGGTTAGAGAGACACAATCACACACAGAGGGTTAGAGAGACACAATCACACACAGAGGGTTAGAGAGAGAGACACAATCACACACAGAGGGTTAGAGAGAGAGAGAGAGAGAGAGAGAGAGAGACACAATCACACACAGAGGGTTAGAGAGAAAGAGAGAAAGACACAATCACACACAGAGGGTTAGAGAGAGACACAATCACACACAGAGGGTTAGAGAGAGCGCGAGAGACACAATCACACACAGAGGGTTAGAGAGAGAGAGAGAGACACAAACACACACAGAGGGTTAGGAGAGAGAGAGACACAATCACACACAGATGGTTAGAGAGAGAGAGAGAAAGAGAGAGACACAATCACACACAGAGGGTTAGAGAGAGACACAATCACACACAGAGGGTTAGAGAGAGAGAGAGAGAGAGAGAGAGAGAGAGAGGAGAGAGAGAGAGACACAATCACACACAGAGGGTTAGAGAGAGAAAGAAAGAGAGAGAGAGACACACAATCACACACAGAGGGTTAGAGAGAAAGAGAGGAGAGACACAATCACACACAGAGGGTTAGAGAGAGACACAATCACACACAGAGGGTTAGAGATAGAGAGACACAATCACACACAGAGGGTTAGAGAGAGACACAATCACACACAGAGGGTTAGAGAGAGAGAAAGAGAGAGAGAGAGGAGAGAGAGAGACACAATCACACACAGAGGGTTAGAGAGAGAAAGAAAGAGAGAGAGAGAGAGAGAGAGAGAGAGGAGAGAGAGAGAGAGACACAATCACACACAGAGGGTTAGAGAGAAAGAGAGAGAGAGAGAGAGAGAGACACAATCACACACAGAGGGTTAGAGAGAGACACAATCACACACAGAGGGTTAGAGATATGAGAGAGAGAAAGAGAGAGAGAGAGAGAGAGAGAGAGACACAATCACACACAGAGGGTTAGAGAGAGACACAATCACACACAGAGGGGTTAGAGATAGAGAGAGAGAAAGAGAGAAAGAGAGAGAGAGAGACACAATCACACACAGAGGGGTTAGAGATAGATAGAGAGAGAGAGAGAGAGAGACAGAGAGAGAAATAGACCATGGGGGAGAACAACACATAAGGAGAGAGATGGATAGAGAGAGACACACACACACACAAGGGGGGGGGGGGGAGAGGGACCACTGCATTTTTAAGTAATAAAACAGCAAAGCTACAGAGACTAGTGAGACTATAACTAAATTAAGACCATACATTAGTGTGCAGTACAGAGTCAAGCTGCTAAGTTAGTTGGTGTAAAGTTTGAGTAAACAAAATACAAAAACGATCCATTGCTGTAAAAGAGTAAAAAAAACACTAAACCACATTCATTGAATTATCATTTTCACTAACAGAATCCTTTTCAGTAAAATCTTACTTTAATAAGATGGGGCTGAAACAGTGCTCTTTGTGCCTCTCTCCTGCTCTGTAAGGATTCAGGAAAGTGACAGTGGCACTTTCCACTGCACTTAGAGGGGAAGAACAGAACTCTCTTTTTCACTTTAGCAAAGCTAGCAGGTTCACAAGACAGCAACAAAATATATGAAAGTTGTTTTTTTGCGTTTTTGTTTTGTTTTATATGATTTAACATCCAGCCCCAACCCTATGTTCCACTTACTAATGCCTCTCACTGGATTGGTTCAGCCCAAATAGGACTGCCTCAAATAAGCAGTTAATGAGCCATGCAATTATCTTAACCACTTGCATCCAGTAGATGGCGCAGCATGTTGTGTAATGGTGGGCAGACCTGATTGTGCCTCTTCATTGCACAACATATAGCTGTGAGAAAAAAAAATGCTGGGGGGAAAAAAATTTACAATTGTTTTTTTTAAAGCCAATAAAAAAAATATATTTTTTGCCCATATGAGAGGTGAAGCACTGCCTCACCTGCCTCTAGTGACTGCACATCACTGGTCTGAGGTATATACATTTTGTGATTGGGTGATAACTGTCACATGATGCAGTGGGAAAGAGAATTTAACAAACTGAAAATTGTAAAAAAAAAAATCTACTACTCATTTGAAATTCAAACTAAAAGTTTTTGCATTGTCTTTTTATTATACATTTGTTGATTATGTTTTTCTTCTGTGTTTAATGGTCCTTTAACATGGCCAATATTTTTTAAATGCAGCCTATACTTTTAATGGATACCACAGGGAGAGCTATTAGCGCGCACATTGCGATTGTATTGAAAGTCGCAGGCAAAGTTTTGTGCTCAACCTCAATCCAAAATACCACTATAAAATGTAGGTTTTTTTAAGTTATCCATTATTATTAACTAAGTCCTAAAGCCCGTTCACACGGGCCATTTTTTGCAGTACCCGCGGTCCCACACCTTGCGCTCTCCTCCCTCCCCCTCTCTTTTTCTCTCTCTCTCTCCCCCCTCTCTTTTGCGCTCTCTCTCTCCCCCTCTCTTTTGCACTCTCTCTCCCCCTCTCTTTTGCGCTCTCTCTCTCACCCCCTCTCTTTTGCGCTCTCTCTCTCCCCTCTCTTTTGCGCTCTCTCTCTCCCCCCCTCTCTTTTTCGCTCTCTCTCCCCCCTCTCTTTTGTGCTCCCCCTCTCTTTTGCGCTCTTCTCTCCCCCCTCCCTTTTGCACTCTCTCCGCCTCTCTTTTGTGCTCTCTCTCTCTCCCCCTCTCTTTTGCTCTCTCTCTCGTCCCCCCTCTCTTTTGCTCTCTCTCTCCATCCCTCTCTTTTGCTCTCTCTCTCCCCCCTGTCTTTTGCTCTCTCTCCCCCCTCTCTATTGCTCTCTCTCCCCCTCTCTTTTGCTCTCTCTCCCCCCTCTCTCTCTCTCTCTCCCCCTTCTCTCTCTCTCTCCCCTCTCTCCCCCTCTCTCTCTCTATCTCCTCCCTCTCTCTCCCCCTCCTCTCTCTCTCCCCTCTATCCCCCCCTCTCTCCTCTCTCTCCCCTCTATTCTCCCCCTCTCTCTCTCCCCCCTCTCTCTCTCCCCCTCTCTATCTCCCCCCTCTCTATCTCCCCCCTCTCTCCCCTCCCTCTCTCTCCCTCACCCCTCTCTCTCTCCCCCCCTCTCTCTATCCCCCCTCTCTCTCTCTCTCTCTCCTCTCCCCCCCTCTCTCTCTCTCCCCCCCCCTCTCTCTCTCTCTCCCCTCTCTCTTTCTCTCTCTCCCCTCTCTCTTTCTCTCTCCCCTCTCTCTCTCTCTCTCTCTCTCTCCCCTCTCTCTTTCCCCCCCCCTCTCTCTCCCCCTCTCTCTCTCTCCCCTCTCTCTCTCCCCCTCTCTCTTTCTCCCCCCTCTTTCTCCCCGCCTCTCTCCCCCCTCTCTCTCTCTCTCTCTCTCTCTCTCTCCCCTCTCTCTCTCTCCCCTCTCTCTCTCTCCCCTCTCTCTCTTCCCTCTCTCTCTCCCCCTCTCTCTCCCCCTCTCTCTCTCTTTCCCCCCTCTCCCCCCCCTCTCTCCCCCCTCCTCTCTCTCTCTCCCTCCTCTCTCTCTCTCCCCTCTCTCTCTCCCCCCTCTCTCCCCCCTCTCTCTCTCCCCCCATCTCTCTCTCCTCTCTCTCTCTCCCCCTCTCTCTCCCCCCTCTCTCTCTCCCCCCTCTCTCTCTCCTCTCTCCCCTCTCTCTCTCTCTCTCCCCCCTATCTATCTCCCCCCTCTCTCTCTCCCCTCTCTCTCTCTCCCCCCCTCTCTCTCTCCCCCCTCTTTTGCTCTCTCTCCCCCTTTTCTTTTGCTCTCTCTCTTCCCCTCTCTTTTGTTCTCTCTCTTTCCCCCTCTTATTTTCTCTCTCCCCCTCTGTTTTGCTCTCTCTCCCCCACTCTTGCTCTTTCCCCTCTCTTATCCTATCTTTAGCTCTTTCCCATCTCTTTTGTTCTCTCCTCCTGTTTCTATCTCTTGCCCCTCTCTATCGCTCTCCCCTCTATCTTGCGTGTGTGACCACGCCCACCCCTCCCCTTCATGCCCGGCTCAGCTCCATTCACGGCCAACCACGCCCCCGCTCACGCCCGGCCGTGTCCACTTTTGCCCGCACCGCAGATCAGGTAGGGACTCTTAGGCCATGTGAGTTTGTCCTCGTGCTGTCTCTACTGCGCATGACAGTTTTGGACAAACACACTTGGCCTTTTATATTATAGGATTGTACAACACAGAACTACATAAAAATCTTCACTACCATTGGCTTAGTACTTGAGCAATATCCACCATTAATTTTACTGCTGTCCTCCATAGAAGTCTATTTTTATGACAGATTTGAGCACCCACACTATCTGACATACAGATGTTCGCTCGCTAGACTATCATTCGAACAATATAAAATAACTTTGCACTTGTCATATGAGTGGAAAAATAGAAGCTCTATTGATTGCTCTAGTCTATATCAATGATAACACATGAGAGCTAATGTTTTTGAGCTCCACTTGTAATCTAGGTCAGTATGTATAATTAATCTAGGTCAGTATGTATAATTATGCATAGGAAATATACACCTTAGTAATATATCTTTCTTATTTATTTTGCTCGCTTTCTGTAAATTAACTCTGAAAATTATAGGTTTTTCCACTGAGGCACTGTCCAGTACTCAGAACCCTTATCTCTTTACAGTATTTGCTTGATGATTGCAGGAGCTTACTTATTTAGCAAAGGAAAAAAATATAACTATACTTGTTTTAAAAAATAAATAAAAATAATATTTCTTAAAGGACCCTGGACTGCAAAACCTTGCTAACAAAATTAGTACATACATTGCTAACAAAATTATAGTTGTACATTATTTTTAATAATGTTTACGCTGATATTTTCCAATACTAAGTATAATTGCTGATATATACTATGCTTGTATAAAATATAAGTTAATATCTATTTAATTTGTATTTATCGAGTTGCATGCACTGCATCCTGTACACAGAACAGAACTATCTTGATATTACAAGGTGTTTACTATCCCCTTATCTCTATATTCTGCAAATCAGAGCTTTGCTTGCACATAAAAGATTTGTAGAAGGACAAAAAAAAGGCACATAAAACGTATTATTACTTCTTTTTTTTTTACTGGGGTAAATCTCCAAACATATTTATATAATCAAAATAAGGGAACTATATACAATTTAATTTCACATTGTTACTATGTAAATGTGTTTAACATTGCTGCAGTATTGTTACTATGCTTAATTAAAGGGACACTCAATCAAAATTAAACTTTCATTATTCAGATAGAGCATGCCATTTTAAACAACTTTCCAATTTACTTCCATTAACAAAATGTGCACAGTCTTTTTATATTTAAACTTTTTGAATCACCAACTCCTACTGAGCATGTGCAAGAATAAGTGTGCATGCATTAGTGAATGGCTGATGGCTGTCACATGGTACGGGGGAGTGGAAAAAGACATAACTTTTAAAATTGTCAGAAAAAAATCTACTACTCATTTGAAGTTCAGACTAAGGGCTATTGCATTGTCTTGTTATCTTGCATTTGTTGATTATGCAAATCTACTGTGTTGACTGGTCCTTTAAGGGAGCTTAGAACGGGTGCATTTCAGGATTGAATAGATACATTTTTGTAATATATTTCAAACATACAGAAAGTGTTACTAAATTGGTAATTTATCAATCAAAATTAGCTACATTAGGCGCCAACCAACACATAAAATGATTATATTTTTCAAAGAAAGAAAGACAGAGGTACAAATAAGAACATCTAAAAGAATGATACAGTTTCACACTATTTTATTTCAAGAGGTAATATCTTAATGTTTGATTGTGATACATATTCAAAATAAAACTACAGGATGTGAAAACATAAGTCTGCTGTGAATAAAGTAAGTCCCAAACATCCCAGGAATCTCCTATAGGTCGTAAACAAACAATTAAAAACAAACTCACTTTTGTTTATATACAGGATTAAAACTAAAGCCAATTGCAGTGAAATAGAAACCTTGTAACCAGTATCGGCCCTGTTCCACCTTGTGCTCATGTGGGAGGAAAGAGGAAAGGGGGTAATAATGAGCCGTTGCGCAACCAAAGCTGGTACACAAACGGCTCTAGAATCCCCAAAATTCCTCACCTGAGGCTTTACTACATAATCCATTGAAAGGGAACACAAGGTAACAATCTCTTCTTCTTCAGCAGGCAACAAATCTTCCAGGCATCAGCGAGTCACAGGGGACACAATCACCCTAAGTAGCGGTTTCACATAGGTGTTGATCTGCTTATCCGATGTATCACAATCAAACACTAAGAAGTCATGTCTATAAATAAATTAGTGTGCAACTGTACCATTCCTCTAGATGGTCTTATTTGTACCTCTATCTTTCTGTCTTTCAAAAGTATATTTTTTGTAATATATTTGTAATAGCAAAAACACTTCTAGTAGCAGCTATCATTGTTTGAGCAGCATACATAGCGGACCTACTCAACCGAAGGCCCTGGTGCAAACTTTTTTTTGGGCCTCCCAAAGGTAACTGAGTAGTAAACAATAGTAATAATATACATGTTGCTCTGTACAATGATTTTGGGAGTAGATAGATGTGCAACCTGCACTAATAAACAGCTCCCCAGCATTATGATAATACACATTCTGCACACGCCTATGTATAGACTGGCTGCTATGGGTTCCCAGCACCACTGCACCTGCTGCACCGATGGTAGTTCCGCACCTGTATAGTTTAGATATAGCATTAAATTTAAGGGGGGGAAAAACAAAAGCAAAAAACTGTCTGATTTCCATCTGTTATCAAATTTGCTTTGTACTCTGGGTATCCTTTGTTAAAGAGTAAACCTAGGTAGGCTCATAGAAGCTCAAATGTGCACATTTGTAGCACTCTATGGCAGCAGTGTTTGTAGCAATGTTGAAAACATTGCTGCAATAGAGTGCTTAGGACATGTGTATGCTCCTGAGCTCCTATGAGCCTACCTAGGTTTACTCTTTAACAAAGGATACCAAAAGAACAAACCACATTTGATAACAATTTGTTAATAGAAGTAAATTGGAAAGTTTTGTTTGTTTTTTTTGCACCCTGCACCCTCTATTTGAATTACCAAAGTTTAAACGGACAGTCAACACCAGAATTTTTGTTGTTTAAAAAGAAAGATAATCCCTTTATTACCCATAACCCAGTTTTGCATAACCAACACAGTTATAATAATACACGTTTTACCTCTGTAATTATCTTGTATCTAAGCCTCAGCAGACTGCCCCCTTATTTCAGTTCTTTTGACAGACATGCAGTTTAGCCAATCAGTGCTCACTCCTAGGTCACTTTACGTGCATGAGCTCAATGTTATCTATATGAAACATGTGAACTAATGCCCTCTAGTGGTCAAAATGTATTCAGATTAAAGGCAGTCTTCAATGTCTAAGAAATTAGCATATGAACCTCCTAGGTTTAGCTTTCAACTAAGAATACCAAGAGAACAAAGCAAAATTGGTGATAAAAGTAAATTGGGAAGTTGTTTAAAATTGCATGCCCTATTTAAAACATGAAAGTTTTTTTTTGGACTTGACTGTCCTTTAAACACTGTGTAGTGTGTAGATATATTATACACAAGGCAGTGTGTGTCTGTATTATGCACAGTATATGTTTGTCACACAGTATATAATTGTGTATTATATGTTGTGCATGTATTTGCTTATAGCTGAGGTGCAGTTCTCCTTTGCAATACCCATTATGTGATTTTTTATCTCTTGGTTGCCGCACCAGCTTTGTAAACACGTTTTAGATGCCACATCTCTATTTACAGCAGTCGTTTCATTATCTCAGCTTCAAAACAACAGCAGGAAATGATGTAATAGATTGTGAGATACTGTATATTAGTTTGTCTCATCTTGCACTATGTAATGGGGCAAACTGGATATAGCAGCCAATCTCCTTCTTACGCCACCATCTTTTAGTTTTATTAGTTTTTCTTCTATGAATACAATCTGACTCATTAAAGTGTCTAACAGCACATTGTTTTCTGTCTTTTCTTCATCATGGAAATGATCACCCACATTGGGGTTGATTTATCAAAGGCTTTCGCCAGCCTTTGAGCCCCTACGGCTGCAGGTTCTAACAAAAGAACCTGCACACCGTATTTAATTGGGGAGATTGACAGCTCCTGCCTGCGTGTGATAGGCTGTGCGCGGGCAGGGGGTGGGCTTGCATGCGAGCGCAATATAGCACTTATGTGCAATGCTGAATTCCTCCAGGGGAATTCAGACGCCAGTGGTGAATTGCGGCAGACAGGGGCGCCTCAGCTTGATAAATCGCCCCCATTGTCAGATATACACCTCTTATCTTTTTACTGCAGTTTATAGATGCTGTGCTGTGGTATAAAACCAAATAATGTGCATGACTTTAACTGCTTTGGGTTACCCACAACATTTCAGAATAATATAGATTTGTGGATAATCATATTAACCAGTTCATTTTTAACCTTCAGCTGTAATTGAAGCTGGTGTCATAATCAAGGCGTTAAAGGGACATAAAACCCAATTTTTTTCTTTCATGATTCAGACAGAGAATACAACTTTAAAAAAAGTTTCCAATTTACTTCTATTATCAACTTTGCATTGTTCTCATGTTATTCTTTGTTCAAGAGATATCTAGATAGGTAGTGCGCTCATGTCTGGAGCACTACATGACAGGAAATAGTGCTGCATCTAGTGCTCTTACTAATGTATAACATTGTTGCAAAACTGCTGCCATATACTGCTGCAGGCACGTGCACACGCCTGAACTTACCTTACTGCTTTTCAACAAAGGATAACAAGAAAACAAAACAAAATGGATTGATTGTATGTTTTTGTCCGAATCATGAAAGAAAATAATAATGAATTTATTCTACGTATATTTTGCTTTTGTGTATTATTTACTTGATGGTATCATTACTACAGTTTACAGCTCACATATCTTTAGAAGATGTTCCAGTCATAGACCATGCGCAGGGAACCAATCAGCTGCCTTGTTGTATGCCACATCACAGTCCTCTGAACCAATCAAGGAGGCTGTAACATAATACAGCACCTCAATGGCTAAAATAAAACTGGTAATGTCCTGTCAAAAGCAGGGTACTGAAAGATTTTTAAAACTAATATAAAAATCTTTACATGTTAAAGTAAAACAATAAAAACTAAACTAAATTGGTTGCATAATTTATTAGCACTTGCAGGTTGTACCCAAGTTCAATTCATTTGTATATGTTGTCTGGCACTGCAGTAACAATAGCTATGTGTAAGAAGCCTGCATTTAGAAACCATTTGATTTTTTTTCCAACTTCTCTATCGTCATAACATTTAGAATAAAAACTAATTTGAAACAGTAAACTGTCAGTCATTTTAGTAGGGGCATCTCACTCTCTCTCTCATTTTATTATTGCACTATAGCTTGTATATAGCTATGCATTTAACCCCAGAGCAACAATGTTCTACTGGGAGCTAGCTGAATATCTGGTGAGCCAATGACAAGAGGTATGGCCACCAATCACCTGCCAGCTTCCCAGTATTGCATTATTGCTCCTGTGGTTATCTAGGTATGGTTTTCAACAAAGCAGAACAAGTAAATTTGATAAAAGAAGAAAATTGAAAATACTCTTAAAATTGCGTGCTCTTTCTGAACCATGGGAAAATCTTCCTGTACCTCCCAGTTCTATAAACGTCCCTCTTTTTGAAGCGTTGCCAATCTGAAATTGCAAACTCCTCTCTCATACAAATCCTGATTGCAATCTGATTAATTTCTGTACATATGTTTGTTTGTTGTTTTTGTTCATGAGAAAGTGAGAGACCATTAGTGGGCTGGCTCTTCAATTCATGTGTTGCTGGAGGACTAGGCACGTAATAAAAATAATAATAAAAAATTAAAAAAGTGCATTGTACATCTATGAATTTGTCACCAAAAGATATATAGCACCGCTGTGGAATGTCATACTCACTGTTGCTGAACTGACATGGTGCTGGGTAAGTGACCCCTTCTAAAGGGCAAGTAATACCTCCACAGCTGCAGATTGACAGTGAGCTGCCTAGTGTCAGGGCATTTTTCTGGAATGTCACCCATGCCATTTAGAAAGTGTAATTGTAATACCCATGTATTAATCCCCACAATGAATGATAAACGTATGTGTTTTTGGCCATCAGTGACTATTATAACGAACAAAATATTGAGAAAAATCTATTTCCTGAACCTATTACATGAATTTCTGTTTATCCTGCACAGTAAAGAGCTGAATCTGTACATTTTGCAGTGGCTGTATTTTCTATATTATTTTAATACTTTTTTATGTGACTTCTAAACTGTGTAAAAAATGGAACAATGTAACCCTGTAATCATGTTACTGTAGTTGTACAAACAGTTTAATAGCAGTCCCGATAATAGCACAATATTTTTCAGTGGTCTTCCATACATATTTGTTTGCACAGTCTTTTTATTGCCTGTTTTTTACCTCTCCCCAATTGTCCTCGGAAGAAGAGATAGATACAGGGGAAACTTACTTTTAAATATGACCGCAACCATTCATTTACAGAAACTAGAGTAACTTTTATAAATATGATACTAAAGCTAGGGGGCACTCAGAATGCTTAACAGGTACAGTGTTATGTGCTAGCAATCCCAAAATTATATATAGTCATAGAGAGAAAGAGCTCTACACAATACAGAGAGCTAAAGCGGATTACAGGCCGCACCATATCACACCCTCACTATATAAATACCTTTACAGCTTATATCTTCTTTAAACAACTAATATAAATCTAAAAAATAAATCTATATACTATTCTCAGGCTAATCTTTGCTTCGAATACATCATTATGTCTATCACGTATTTATTGTTTAAAGGAGCACTCAAGTCAAAATTAAACTTTCATGATTCAGATAGAGTAGCAATTTTAAACAACTTTCCACTTTACTTCCATTAACAAAATGTGCACCGTCTTTTTATATTAACATTTTTTAAGTCACCAACTCCTACTGAGCATGTGCAAGAATTCACAGAATATACAAATATGCATTTGTGATTGGCTGATGGCTGTCACATGATACAGGGGGAGTGGAAATAGAGATAACTTTGAAATTGTCAGAAAAAATGTACTACTCATTTGAAACTCAGATTAAGGGGCTATTTTATTATGGTGCGAGCGGACATGATCCGATATAGCAGATCATGTCCGCTGCACATCGATAAATGCCGACAGTATACTCTGTCAGAATTTATCATTGCACCAGCAGTTCATGTGAACTGCTGGTGCAATGACGCCCCCTGCAGATTCACAGCCAATCGGCCGCTAGCAGGGTGTGTCAATTAACCTGATCGTATTCGATCGGGTTGATTTCTGTCTGCAGCCTCAGAGCAGGCGGACAAGTTATGGACCAGTGGTCTTTAGACCGCTGCTTCATAACTTCCATACAGAGCTTGATAAATATGCCCCTAAGTGCAATTGCATTGTCTTTTTGTCATGCCTTTGTTGATTATGAAAATCTATCGTATTTACTGGTCCTTTAAGATCGAAGGCCCCTACTTTTAAGTCAAAGTGACATTTTATGTAATCCCTGACAGGGGGAGTTTGTCATTCATTTGTAGAACACGTTTCAGTTAGAATTGGCTGACACTATAAAACTTGAGAGAGAAAAAGGAATAAAGTAATGTCATGCAGTAAGAAAGACACCTCTACAATAAAAACGGATACAATTCCTATAACCACATAACAATATTATAGTCAAGTTCCATTTCTCTTGAGATAAGAGTAAAAAAGTTCCATCACATTATTGTTTTATTCCTCATGTGACTTACCACAACTTCATATATGTCTCAGACACATATTGCCTCTCAATGTCAAGAGACCCAATTCATGTCAGAAGGTTCTGTGAGAGGATCTGTCACAGTCAACAGTGCAAAAAATGTCCCTAAATTAATTTGGTGTCATTTCCTTCAGACCACATATTAAAACCATATTACTGTGCCATGCTGACGGTGTCTCAGAGAGCTTTAATACCACACATGAGGGTAGATTTCAACCAGCTAAACCTATGCTATTCCTATTACACTATTCTATTGGGTGGCAGTTATAGCTATAATCCACATATTGAATTTATGACATTTTGATTTGGAAAGGTGTCAACAAGTATTTCTTTGACTCCTACCATCTGTCACAAAATGACAAGTTGATGGGGCCTCAGGGCCTTAGTCCTTGTGACAGATGGCCATGATAAATACCTTCAACAAATAAAAAGGTTAGAATCTTAGAATGGTCAGTTTTCAGAGAAACATTTTAACTCATGCTATGTTTTTAATAAGCTTTATGAAAAACTTTGAATAAAAAAATCACCAATTGGAGATTCAGTGCAGCTGCCATCTTGTGCAGATGCAAAAGAGGTTTTTGATACAACTACCAAGCTGGATACATTTGTTAAATACTGCTGATTTGGAAAGCCATTTCTTTGGCTTGTTGCAGATAGTCTTCCCTCGGAAATGGATTTGATTTGTTAAGGGCTTATTCGTTAAGGGCTCATGATCTCACTACTCTCCTCCGCTCTTGTTACCATCCTCGCATTCCCGTCTACAAGATTTCTCCAGACTGGCTCCCATCTTATGGAACTCTCTGCCTCGCTCCACAAGAATCTCCTCTAGTTTTAAAAGCTTCAAGTGCTCCCTGAAGACACTACTATTCAGGGATGCTTACAACCTACACTAACCTTCCTATCTCCACTTCTATCCCCTAAAACCCCATAGCATGTAAGCCTATGAGCCCAGTTGTTTGTAGTTCACCTTCATAAGAGCCGACTACAACAGTGCAACTCTCGGCAGGACCCTCTCACCCCATTTGATCCCTGTAATCGTTTTTACATACCACCTATGTCCATAGCGCTGTGGAACCTGTTGGCACTCTACAAATACCGGATAATAATAATAATTCCAGTGTCCAAAATTATTTGCCTGTTTCCAACAAGGAAACGCAGCTCACGGCAGAAAGAGCAAGAAGAGTGTAGAGTTCTGCAGCAGAGCTTTTTATCTAAGCAGCCATATATTTCTCCCCACCCACCGGAAGTCCCCAACCACCTCCTATTTCTTCCTCTCCAGTGCAGTAGCAGCTCAGTGCGCTCCCCTGCCTGCCCCGCCTACTCCTTACGCTATTCGCAGCACACATTATTTATTATCAAAAACCAATATATATATATATATATATATATAAAATAATAAATATATATATATATAATAGAAGCTGTAGTTCCAACCACTCATTGTTTTGGGTTATTTTGCCTGCGTGCTCTCTATTAAGTGTATAGAAATGTTCTCTTGAAATATATGAGGCACTCACAGGGCTTAAGAAATAAATAAATAAATAAAAAAAATAAAGATTTGTTTGATAACTTCAGCCCTGTGAGTGCCACTTCATTTCAATAGAATATATATATATATATATACAATATATATATATATATATATATATATATATATATATATATATATATAAATATATATATATATATATATATATATATATATATATATATATAACTAATCAGGTGAGCTTATCACCCCACACCCCCAAATCAGGCAACCTAGGCATGAGCCTTGTTGGCCTAGGCCACAATATGCTCTTAGTCAATAGGCCTGTAGGATGGAACAAGATGATAAAATTCCAGGAACAACTAGTAAACAAGATCACCAACACAGGAAAGACAGGATAAGATGATCTACAAAAGGTGAAATAGAGGGCGTCACATGGTGCAGATCAAAACAACTTTAGATATGATAGCAGAAAAGCTAAAGAATCTTACTCACAAAGGTATAGCACTGATGTGCAATACAAGCAGTCCGGAACCACTCAGTCGTCGGTAGACCCAATGGAAATGTAGTCAGTTGGAATCCTCGTCTCGCCAGGGAGAGTCAGGGATACAAGAGGAAAGATGGGTCTGTATAGGGCCAAGATGGTAATGATTAGCCGGCAGGGTCCAGGTCCCCTCTCAAATGGAGCCAGAAATCCCAGATGATGCAAAATGTTGAATGTCACGTAAGTGAAGAGGCAGCAGATGGACGAGTTTTAAAATATTAGAACATTTATTACAATAATTTAAAACAAAGCAACGCGTTTTCTCAGTGTAAAACACTTTGTGAGTAAGATTCTTTAGCTTTTCTGCTATCATATCTAAAGTTGTTTTGATCTGCACTATGTGGCGCCCTCTATTTCACCTTTTGTAGATGATAAAATTCCATATGAACATAGAAACCCTTCTACTAAAAAAAATGCTCTTTCAATTTGAAAATGAATCTAGTGCCTTTGGGTCCAGTGATCTAAAGCTCTCTGGACTTGCAAGATGTTATAAGAAATTGTAATAAAACTACACTGCACATATGAAAAACACTCTGAAATTCTTTTTTACTACAAAATTTATAACGTATTGTTTTCTTTGTTGTTAAATGAGTTTCCCCACCTCTGCTAATGGGCTGAACAGGGGTATTCCATGGGCATAGCTGAAATTTCTCCTCCAGGTCTGGTATATTATCTAAACATTTCCCCCTTGCAGATCTCACAAACTAAAAAGTGATGAGATTGTGTCAAAATAAGCAAAACACTTATTACCCTAATAGTAAAACACATGTATACAAAAAAAGATACTTTATGCTAAAAGCAGAGTAATCTGATTTCTATTGACTGCAGGGTTTACTTTTTAACTTTAATAAATCCCTTACAGTGCAGCACGTAGAGGGTCAAGCTGTTGTTTTTTGAGGTGCATACTTTTTCACATAGTGTAGTGGTGAAGTTACCTTATGCCCTACACTTAGTGGCAGTGCTATCCATGGTTAGAGTTGCCACCTCGGTCATGTTTCCCAGGACAGTTATGAGTTACACATGCTGCAGGGTGTGCAGGGAGGAACATGAATAGTGCTGTTCATCAGCACTTTTCATGTGATGTCCAGAGGCACAATTTATGTTCCTCCCTACTTACCCTGCAGCATGCGTAAATCATAAGTGTCCAGGAAAACATGGCCGAGGTGGCAACCCTATCCATGGTCTAGCAACCCAATCTGAGGCTGTATTACCTGAGACATGAATATCAAGAAAACATTTGTTGAGGGGTTAAAGGTTGAGAATGTACGGGGTACCTGAGTCTATTTTTATGAACACAGATTTGGGGGCTCTATGGTAATGGAGAATATTTGTGAAACAGAGGAACCTAGCAGTGAGGTGACAGCTGGAGGGATGAAGAGTAGAACTGTGACAGAAAGGGAAGCCTAATGGGGACTCTTAACACATGAGCAATTGGGGCATCTCCCCTGGGTCCAACAGTGTATGAGGTTAGTTGTATTGAGATTACATAAATTGTAATTACTACAATAACCTTCAGCTTCGGATCAACTCATTGCACCTTAGTTAAGCATACATTACCCATTATCTGCTTCATACACTAACACACAGAGTATCTTCCTCTCCAATCTTGCATCTCTTTGCAGAGTTGCCAACCCCACCAACACAAACTTAAACTCCATACTCTTGTCCTTGCTCCAGTCCTATCACATACAACTCCAGCTCATACAAATTTCCCTGTATGGATATAATCACGTCCATGCTTTCTATACAGTTATTGTTTGTCTAGTTATTGCTACCAGCATACTGCTTAGTCTATTTGGCTGTGATTGTAGTGCTTAATGTGTTTTTCTTATGAATTATTATTATACTTTATTTATAAAGCACCAACATATTCCACAGCACTGTCCATGGGTGCAATTGATTTAAGTAAAGCAACGATACAATACTTGTCAGAGACAAGACAAAATTTGAGAAACAAAAAGATGAGGAATTTAGGGTCCTATTCCCATGGAAACTTACAATCTAGAAGGGTAGGAGGGTAAGAAACAGTAGGTGAGGACTGCAAGGGTGAGAATGATGTTAATACAGAGTTGGATGAGGGCAATTCGGTGGTATCTGTACTATATATCATTAAATAAGGTTTATTTGCTGATAGATATCATGACTCTAAATGAAAATAGCACTTCATTATTTATTTATTGTCCCTTTAAATTTTTAAAATAATTATTGTCACGCAAGATACCGCTTTAGTAGATTGCTGCCAATTTGAGCACAACCTTTCATAAAGGTTCACCACCTCTGGTTCAGTCTGTGTTGTTGGTGATAAATATGCATATCCTGCTGATATTTGGCAAGTGGAGATGTCACAATATGATAAGAGTCTGAGTGTAATATTTAAGGGAGAATTTTGAATAAAAAGTAATGTATGGCTCCCATGCAACTGATAGGATTAATAAATTATATTTGGCTATCGCTAAGGATTATGGAGACCAATAAACATTACTTGATTATTCTCTTCTGTGGGCCCATGAATTTAGATGGGAATAATCAAACCATTCTAAATTGCTATTCACACAGCTTAGCCTTGCAAGGGGAGTTTTCAAATGATAAAATTCAGGGGGGAAAAAATATTTCATGATCTATTAAATGAACAAAGAAGAGTGAGAACATGCAAACTTTAGAGAAATGAGGATCATATTTTATCTTAAAGAATGGATTATGTAATTTAAAGGGACATTACATTAATTTCCTTATAAAATGTTCAGTTATGCATGCTTAAAAAATAAATAATTCCAGTGTACCTTTATGATTTATTTTACCTGCTTTTCATATTAATAATTAGAGGGGCTTTTTCAGGCTGCCCAGTAGAGGGCTGACATACATACCTACATAATTTAGAACTCTGACCATCTAACATTCTATTCAGGGATTTGCTTAGATCAGGGGAGTAACACATTTACATATTCACCTAACTGGTTCAGTAAAAGGAGATAATATAAACCAATCCTCAGTAAGATTTTTGAGGGGTAAAGCCAGTGGCGATTCTAGAAAACTTAGTGATTTAGCAGGCTAATTGGGGGCTAACAAAGGTGGTGAAAAAGTTAAAAAACACAGCACACAGTTTAACAGTGGTGCTACACATATGCGTTTTGGAAGACGTATAGCACCCCATAGAAATCGCATAGAGTATAGCCCCTTGGACGGTAAAATAACACAGTTATTCTGATTAAAATAAAAGTTTATATGTTTTAGGGCAGACATATTGCAATGCAGTGCTTTAAAGCCAGAATATTCTATGAAAATAATAAAATAATTATTGTAATGTCCCCCTAATCCTAACCATTACAGTGAAAAATGTATGGATTAAATAATAAACTGGGAGTGTAGAAATAGCAGACTATACCCGTTTTTTATGTGAGTGTTTTCCATTTGAACTGATGCTTGTTTTTAGGATTGCACAGTAAGATATTTCTCTTAGACATTGCATGTGCTTGTACTTACAAGAATATGCTTAGAGAGTGAATTTCATCTGTAATTTTTGTGTCTTTTCTACAGGTTCTAATTATACAAGCCCACTCCCTGCTCTGGGCACCATGAACTCTACCCCTGACTGGCAACAGAGCACATTGCCTCCCCCGGTGCAGCCCTGTCATGGCAGGCAGCCATTTGATGCAGCCCCGACAGGCCAAGTTAATGGGCATGCCGCCAATGCCACCATATCCACGAGTCAGCTCCACGCAGAGGGAAGCGGCAACAGTAACAGCAAACAGAAGAAGCAGGGAAACACAACAGCCACAAGGCCGCCTCGGGCTCTGCTCTGCCTGACCTTAAAAAATCCTATCCGCATGAGCCTGTATCAGTCATTGTGGGAGTGGAAGTATCCTATTATTTTGTGGGATATAAAAGGGAACAATTGGTATATTGCAGCTGACGTATACATAAAAGTGCCTGTTAACCGTGGGTGCATGCAGGGGGGCTACTGAACATAGAGACTTCTAATTTGTAATAAGGTTCTATAATCCCATATAAATAAATGTTAGCATGGACCAGTGGAAATAGCCAGCAATGCAATCTGTAGTGGTATTCGTACAATCCAGCTGTGCAATGGCCACTAGTGCTTAGCTACTTTCTGTGGGCTACATTACGAGTGGAGCTCTATTTATCCCTACTGCTGGCGCGCTAGAACTGCACTCGGTGTAAAACGTTATCACTCACTTGCTATATCCGACGCATGCATATAAATCGAAAGTTACAATATCGCAACCGCGTTGATGTGTTCTCCCATAGACTTCAATGGAGCATGCAAAGGTGGGAAGAAAAACCTAACACCCAACAAGTTGCGCAAACCCCGATCGCATTTCACAGAGTGCACTAACCTGACATTAAATATTAATATTTTACATTCCAATGTTCTTTACATAGAAGTCTCTCTCTCTCTCTCTCTCTCCTTGCCGGGCTGCGTTGTTTCAGCTCTGCTGCCGGGTCCTCGCGCTGCGTTGTTTCACCCCCTGCGCGTGCGATCAGCTCTGCTGCCGAGTCCTCGCGCTACGTTGTTTCACCCCCAGCGCGTGCGATCAGCTCTGCTGCCGGGTCCTCGCGCTGCGTTGTTTCACCCCCTGCGCGTGCGATCAGGCTGCAAGAGTTTTGTCTGAAACTGCGCATGACGGCTTCAGACAAACTCTTGTCTTTTATAAATAAGGATTTTATATATAATATATAATATATATATATATATATATATATATATATATTATATATATATTATATCAAATTATATATAGGTATAGATAAATACAGATATACAGTATATAGGAATATCTATTAAAAAATACAATTAACAAATTTCCCTATGTGAAGAACATTGGAATGTGAAATATTTCACTAAAAACACAGTATAAACAATTGATTAAATTTGAATATTGCGTAAATAGGATTTTCCATGTTTCATCTACGTTACTGTAAAGGAACTCCAATACACTTTTATAATATATATATATATATATATATAGATATATATATATATATATATATATATATATATATAAATATATAATATATAATATATATATATGTGAGTGTGTGTGGGTATACATACATATGTATTATGTGTTTATAATGTCTGTAAATACTCATATAAAAACATTAATACATATGAACATATTTACAAACATATAAACATATATATATAAATATATATATATATATATATACCTCTTTAGACATGTATATCTATGTATCTCTATGTTAAAGGACTTTGCACCCTTTGTTTGCTAACACCTAAGACCCTCATATCTTTAAGCGCTAAAGGGCCATGATACCCAAATGTTGAAACACTTGAAAAATGATGCAGCATAGCTGAAAAAGCTGACTAGAAAATATCACCTGAACATCTCTATGTAAAAAAGAAAGATATTTTACCTCAAAATGTCCTAAGTATTCAAACCCCATTGGCAAAGGAATTTAAAACCTTTGAGTGCTAAGCACTTTCCCACCTGGGTGGCTAAGCTGTTTTAAGATTTTTTTAAAATATTATTTTTTTTAACTTTTTTTTTTCCCCTCAGATCCCCAAGACTTACACTGTTGGAAAGGTTATACGATTACCTTTCCAACGGTCGATCTTGGGGGTCTGAAGCTGCTTAGATGCCTGAGATACAGGCTTCTAAGCAGCATGCCCCCTGCTCCTATAGTTAACATTGTTAATTTTAAATAAAGTTGCGTGGTGACGTCATCACGTCATTGCACGTGACGTCACCGCGCATAACGTGAAGCCGGGTAGGAGCCCCCAGATCTCCCTCAAGGTGGGAGAGTGCTAGCGACGGATCTGAGCCGTTGGTTAGCACCAGAGTGGGAAACTGCGATGGCTCAGAGCCATCGTTAGCACTCAGGTGTTAAGCAGCAAATTTGTGTCCTGGTTTAGTCTTTTTCTTCTACGATATTACCAGTTTCTTAAAGCCCCCGGTTCTGGCCTGCAATGTCAATGCTGCTGTCAGTGTTTTGTCAGATAACACCATAAATTCCTCTCACCGCACCACATTTATTGGATTGGATGATAAAGCTATTTGGGCGTGTCACTGAGTGTGGCTTCCAATCGGAGGGGTTGTGTGGTACTTGCAATTAATTTTGAGTTTAGATGGGGCATTCGGGGACTTACACAGTATAGCATTTCGTGATAATACGGCCCATGTCAGCTATGCTAGCCAATGCTTGCAGTCAGAATGTAAAAAAAAAAAAACGCTTTTGCATCGCCGGTATTTGCCAATGCCAGCACTGGCTGGGACAGAATGAACAATTGGGTGGACACTGGGACAGCAAACCTCAAAACAGGGAAAATCCAGTCAAACTACGGTTGGAAAGGTAATCGCCTAACCTTTTCAATGGTATAATTCTTGGGGATCTGTAAAAAAAATGTAAAAAAGTAAAAAATAAATATATTTAAAAAAAGTAAAAAAAAGAAAAGCTCAATCCAGCTTAGCACCCAGGTGGGAAATGGCTTAGCAGCCAAAGGGTTAATATATACAGTATATATATATATATTTATACATATATATTTTTAAACTTTAAAAAATATTTAGATTTAAGTTTCTTGGATCATTCGCTCTTAAAGGGAACATAGAACAAAATGCTTCTTTCTCAGAAACAGACAGAACACACAATTTAAAAAAAAGTTGTCAATTAAATTCTATTATGAAATTTACTGTGTACTCATTTTATTATTTGTTAAAGAAGAGATACACAGATAAGAAAAACGTTTTTGTTTTTTGTTTGTAAAATTGTTCTCTAAATCATGAAAAAAAATGGTAGTGGTTTTATGACCCTTTAAATTATTAAGCAATAGTTTAGAATAATAACACCCACCAAGACTCAAAATTAAAAAATAAATTAAAAGTGTTAAGTACCAATTGGAATATTTTACTACATTTTATTTATTCTGTAGCATCGTCAAATATGCAAGTGAATGCCTTCCTATCTGTTGTTGGGATAATAATACTCAAGAGACGCCAAATATCATATGCATCAGACATAGTAAAAATCTAGCTTTAGAAATTCTACTGTTCATTGGATAAAAAAATACAGTTCTTGTTATGAATATAGCTAGTTCTTTCAGTAGTTTTCAAACTTAGAAGCTACTGTGGTATGTAGGTATTTGGCATATTTTACATGTAGTAGAATGTGGAGATGCGAGGAAGGTAAAAGCCCAGCCTGAAAACAGAGATGAGGAGATTTTTGCAGGAACTGAGTGTTTATTCTGGCACGCGCCTGCCTGACACCCAGCTTGACATGTGAGGGGCTTCTTGGCGGGAGCAGCAAAGTCTACGGCAGATGTTCCTTGTCACAGCCTGAATCCTCAGCAGCTCTGCTTTAACCTTTTCGGTAAGGGAGCGTTAGGGAAAATCCAGGCAGCTAATCCTGTTACATTATTTAGAGGGTTTTTAATTAAAAGTTTAGATCTGATTTCTCACAGAAAATTATATTGGTTGCAGGAGTGGGTTATCCTATGACTGAACCAACAAAACGAGTAGCCGTTGTGAAGAGATTATTTCCACAAACGCCCTCAGCAACCTGTTTAATCTTTGTCCTTCAATGTCTGTGTATCGTGCATAAGGATTGCTGCTCTGCCATTAGTCCCCTCTCTATTACAGTGTATATTTGTGTTGCCTTTGGGGTAATATTTTTCTTTTGCAATAATATGGAATATGCTATTGAATAAACAGTGCATAGAGGTAGCTGTGGCAAAAAAGGACACAGACCACAGCCATTAAAGAGTTAAAAGTGCAGTTGCAAAATATTCTAACCCACAAGGTCACTTTACTACTGTGTGCCAAGGGGTTAAACACACGATAAAACTCTGCTCTGGAGTGGCAATACACTTAATGCTGTTTATAGGTGGCTATGCACCTGATTGGCTCACAGGTTGTCTCCAGCCCTTTGCCAGTATTAAAGAAATAGTAAAGTAGAAATTAAAATATCAGATAGAGAATGTGATTTTAAACAACTTTCCATTTAACTTTTATTATCTAATTTGCTTTATTCTCTTGTTATCCTTTGTTTTAAAGCATACATAGGTAGGCTCAAGAGCAAAGGATTCCAAGAGAATGAAGCAAATTTGAAAATAGAACCAAATTAGAAAGTTCTTGCTCTATCTGAATAATGAAAGAAAATGGTTGGGGTTCCTGTCCCTTTAAACATATTTATAGAGGCATTTAATAATGCCCAGAGCTAGGGTTGCCACCTTTTTGGAAGAAGAAGAGAAGCCATACCGATTAGCATACATTACCATAATTAATTATAAAGCATTATTCTGAAATTTAATCAATAGTACTGATTTTAAATTATAATTTATTTCAAATTATATTCCCATAAATTTTAATAGGATCTTTATTTAAATATTTATTTTTTATTATCTACTTTAATCTACACCCACAAATACCAACCATGCATGTAAAATACAGCTTGTTAGAAACTCTATTTATAGGGCATTAGAGTATTTTACATTTGCAGTTTTATGTCCCTTTAAGATGGGAGGAGACAGTCTTCAAGATCCTTGAATCTCACAAAACTCATGGAACTTTACTATAATATTATCTTTGCTGATAGGCAAAATTACATTAAAGGGACACTGTACTGTAATTTTTTTTTACTCTGCTTTGACGTTTCCCCAACTATACATTTTACCTGCTGGAATGCATTCAGTTGTTTACATATTGCTTATTTACCTTTAATTTGTCATTTTAAATATATAGAAAAGCTATGTAAACAAGATACAGTAAGCAGCAATCAAGTTCACAGTAGGGGTGAGGGAGAAAGGTACTAAAATGTTAATTTACAATTGATCTCTCTAAGGGCCCAATGTTGTAAGCATAACATTGCCCCAATAGCTCTAAAGGTATATGCATTACTATTGCAGGTAAAATATTCTAAAGGGATGAAATCACTGCTAGAAGTCAGTCTTGCAAAGAGGCGTTTGTTTTGGTGGGAGGTAATGGTTCTTTTCCACTGGTGGAATGTTAAACGCTGTATCGGCTTCTGCAGCGAAGGTCTTATGTAAATGATCCCTTTAGACAGTATTGAAAGACAATGCAATTTACATGTGTGAACTGAAACTCCACCTCTTTGTTACAATACAATAGTAAAACTAATACATGAATAATGAACCCATATGAGCTGGAGGATTGTGGGTATATTGTACATGTGTATACATACATATATATATATATATGTTACGGTTACCCTTAGTCTCGCTGAGAGATGGACCGCTTAGTAGCCTGGATCCCTATTGCTAAAGAGGGGAGAAGCTGCTTTCCATAGTATTCTATATGAGTCTCGCAAATATAGAATAATCTCCCTTAGCTTGCAGTACAGCTAGGGATACCCTTCTGCCCACAAAAACGAGTCAAACGCTGCGATTGAGGGGTCAAACAAGAACTCAGGACTGGAATGCCCAGCCTGCTTTTATTAAGGTTACATGCACACAGGGCACTCCCAGGGGGAGAGGGGGGGAAGCACAAAATCCCCCATCACACATTTAGATAGAGAGCACTGTCCTTTGACAGGCCACAATAGGGATTACAGTACTTAAGATAACAAGTTACAAGTTCATCTTATCAATTAGCAGTCTGGCTCAGAGGTGATTAGACAATAGTTTCTAAAAGCTGAAAAAAAAAAGAGTTAACTCTTTATGAAATGAAACTTGTTACAAGTTTTCTTGGGAGCCCTTCTTAGCGCTGGCTTGCTGGTTCAGGCATTGCTGCTGGGAAATAAGCTCTTCACAACAGAATAACTAATGCTTCTGTAACATTGCTCCCTTTCTGTGGAACACTCTGGCAGACACGGTCTGACCCCTTTTCGGGGCAGACTAAGGCTGTCCAGACCGCTGGTTATGCGGGGCTGAGGTCGGTTTGTCTGGACAACCCGTCGGCGTTGCCATTCTGTTTCCCAGGTCTGTAAGTAATGGTGAAATTGAAGGTTTGCAACGATAAGCTCCAACGTAATAGCCTGCCGTTATCTCCAGAGACCCGGTCAGCCACACCAACGGGTTATGGTCGGTGACCAGAGTGAACTCCTGACCATATAAATAGGGAGTCAATTTCTTTAATGCCCACACCAAAGCCAAACACTCCTTTTCGACCGCTGCATAGCTGACTTCGCGGGGCAGGAGCTTCCGGCTGATGTAGGCAACTGGATGCTCCCCTCCATCTTCGCCTACTTGGCTGAGGACAGCTCCCAGCCCGAACATGGAAGCATCTGTATGGACGATAAAACGTTTGTTAAGGGCTGGGGGCCGCCAAGAAAGGGAGCGTTAATTAGAGCATTTTTGAGAGCCTGGAAAGCCGTTTCACAGTGGGGAGACCACAGGACCTGTCGAGGTAAGTTCTTCTTGGTCAAGTCAGTCAGGGGTTTGGCAAGTGTGCTGTAGTCTGGTACGAACCGTCTATAGTACCCTGCCGTGCCCAGGAAGGCTAGGACCTGAGTCTTAGTGATGGGGGTGGGCCAATTGGCGACAGCTTCTATTTTGGCCGGCTCTGGTCGCTGCTTTCCACACCCCACCCGGTGACCCAGGTACTGGTACCTCGGCCATCCCAAAGTGGCATTTTTCTGGCTTCAGAGTCAGGCCAGCAGCCCGGATCTGATCCAGAACCATTCCCACATGAGCTAAGTGGTCCTCCCAGGACTCACTGTGGATCGCTATGTCGTCCAGGTAGGCGCAAGCAAAACTCTGGAAGCCATCCAGGAGCCTATCCACCAAGCGCTGGAATGTAGCTGGGGCATTCTTCATCCCAAACGGCATTACCCTAAACTGATATAAGCCGAATGGGGTGACGAATGCCGACTTGGGGATAGCCTCCGGGGCCAGGGGAATCTGCCAGTAACCTTTGCAGAGGTCAATAGTGGTCAGGTAATTTCCCCTGGCTATACGATCGAGTAGCTCTTCTACCCTGGGCATAGGGTAAGCGTCCGTCACGGTATTTTCATTGAGCCTCCGATAGTCTACGCAGAACCGGGTGGTCCCATCTTTCTTGGGCACCAAGACAACTGGGGAGGCCCAGGGACTATCGGAGGGCTCAATTACCCTGAGCTGGAGCATCTCATCGATCTCCTTCTTCATTCCTGTCCTAACTGCTTCGGGGATTCGGTACGGAGCCTGGCGCAAGGGAGCTTGTCCCGGAGTATCTACCTGGTGGGTGGGTTAAAGTAGTGTACCCTGGCTTCGGGGAGAAGGTGAGGTGTTTGGACTGGAGGAGTTGGTTGAGCTGCTCCCTTTCAGTGGGGCTAAGTCGGTCCCCTATCTGAACCTGCGCCACTATACCTGTGGGGAGGCTCTTTTCTAATAGGTCTGGAATGGGTAAACTGTCGGGGTCTTCCTGAGGGGAACAACATACGGCCGTCACGTTCTCCTGGTCGCTCAAAATATTCCTTGAGCATGTTTACATGGAATGTCTTTCTAAGATTGTTGTCGTGGCAGCTAGCTATCACATAAGAGGGTGTCTCCCCTTTTCTCTACGATCTGGTAGGGACCCTGCCAGGACGCCTGCAATTTGTCTGTCTTCACCGGCTTAAGTACTAACACCTTTTGTCCTATGGTGAAGATTCTCTTTCGGGCCCCCCGATCGTACCATACTTTCTGTCTTCTCTGGGCCAACTGGAGATTAGCCCGCACGGATTTGGCTAATTGCTCCATTCGGTCCCTGAGTTCCAGCACGTAAGGCACAATTGGGACACCGTCAGCCTCCATCTCTCCCTCCCAGTGCTCCCGGATCAGGTTTAGGGGTCCCCGTACCTTTCTTCCGTAGAGCAACTCGAAGGGAGAGAACCCTGTCGTTTCCTGGGGCACCTCCCGATAAGCAAATAGGAGGTGCGGCAGGAAGCGTTCCCAGTCTCGGTATTCCTGAGTGAACGTCTTGAGCATTTGCTTGAGGGTCCCCATTGAACCTCTCACACAGCCCGTTCGTCTGGGGGTGGTATGGGGAGCTTAGGAGGGACTTAATTTTGCAAACCTGCCAGAGTTGTTGGGTCAATTCAGCCGTAAATTGGGTGCCTCGGTCGGATAGGATTTCTTTTGGAAATCCTACCCGGGAGAACACCTGTACTAGTGCATTCGCTACCGTATCCGCTTGTATGTTGGATAGGGCGACAGCCTCTGGGTACCTGGTAGCGTAGTCCACTACGGTAAGAATGTATCGCTTACCGGAGGGACTAGGGGTAGCCAGTGGTCCCACTAGGTCAATAGCAACCCGGCTGAAGGGTTCCTCTACAATGGGCATATTTACTAGCTGGGCTTTAGGGTGATCGCCTCGCCTTCCTACTCGTTGACACACATCGCAGGTGTTACAGTAAGTTCTAACGTCAGCGTGCACCCCTGGCCAAAAGAACGTGTGAGTAATGCGGTGTAGGGTACGGGTAACGGCTAGGTGGCCTGCTAAGGGGATGTCGTGGCCTATTTTGAGGATTTCTTGACGGTATTTGTGGGGCACTACCAGCTGTCGCCTACGCTGTCCCCTTTTCTCTGTCCAGCGGTATAGTTTCCCTTTTTCCCATAAGAATGTTTCGTTATCTGCCCCGCCCCCTCCGGTCTCTGCTCGTTCCCGGTACTTTTGTAAGGTCGGGTCAGTCTTAGACTCTGCCTCGAAGGCATCTGGGGTGTCCCAGGGTATGGGGGCCTAACCTGTCAGGCAAGGTCGGGGGTAGGTCTTACCTGTGTCTCCCGCACTGGTGAGAGCTCTCGCTCCGTCCGGGCTTGGGCCCGTGTAGTCACTGGGTCCGCCTCGTTGTTGCATACTGGAGCATAGGCAGAAGTCATGGGGCCCAAATCGTTGCCCAGTAGTACTTCGGCAGGTAAATTATCCATTAGGCCCACGTTCACAGCCCCCTTTCCCGCTCCCCAATCAAGATGCACTTTAGCTGTTGGAATTTTGTACACATCCCCCCCCGCCACTCTAACGGCCACAGTCTGTCCGGATCGCTTGTGCTCTGGCACCAAATGACTCTGTACCAGCGTGATAGTAGCCCCTGTGTCTCGCAATCCCTCGGTAGATCGCCCCTCGAGCCATACCCTCTGCCGATGGTGCTGGCGGTTATCTGAGGCAGCATATACAGGGTCTGCCTCGTGAAGCGGCCCCACATATCCCTCCATAGGGGCCTCTTGGTTAACACAGAGGGCCCGGGCCGGACGATAGGACCCAGAGGGGTAATTGTAATTCCTGGGTGTCTGGTGCGTATTAAGGGGGCAGCTAGCCATGAAATGCCCTGGTTGCTTGCATCGGTGGCAAGTCGGTCTGGGACGCTCAGAGCTGTTATTGGGTGGTCCTGAGTGTCGGACGGGCCCTGTGGGCACCGGGGCTCGGAATTCAGCACGAGGGGGTGCACGGTAAACCTCTCTGGGTTCGACCCGTGCTGGAGCTCGGTAGTTCATGGGTTCGTGAAGACGGGAGTCATAATGTTCATCGGCCAATTTGGCTGCTTCTTCTAAGGTAGAAGGCCGCCTGTCTCGCAGCCATTCCTTCCCTTGCTGTTCCATGCCATTATAAAAATGTTCTAAGAGAAACAATTGTAAAATTTCCTCCCCAGTCACCGCTTTACTTCCGCTCAGCCAGTGATTTGCCGCTCTCCGCATTCGGTGCGCCCATTCCATATGGGTATCGTTAGGCTTCTTTTCCGTGCCCCGAAACTGTCGGCGATACGTGTCCGGAGTTTACAGCGTACCGTCGCAACAGTGTCTCCTTAACTAGCTCATACTGTGGTCACTTCCTCAGCACCCAGAGTACGAAAGGCTTCCAGGGCTCGCCCGGATAGTTTCCCAGACAATATCGTGGGCCACTCTCTGTTGGGAATCTGGTGCAGGGCACATTGCCTTTCGAAGTCCGCCAAATATTCATCAATCCCTGTCTTGCTCTCTAGGAAGGGTCGAAATGCCGCATAGGGTATCTTGGGCCTCCCAGCATTTTCGACAGGGATGATTACCTGCGGGGCTTCAGCATTGCGGTGTGCGTTCGCTAGGTTGAGTTCGTGGGCTCGAGTCTCTCGTATATCCTCGTCCGCCTCCGCCATCAACTGCTGTACCAATTCCATGGAGGGGTTCGGCCCGTATAATGAGAGCCTTTCCCGAACAATCCTGGTTTTTTCGTCACTAATCGTGGTCGGTGTTTCCGCCATTGTGAAGCTCTGATCCAGTTCGGTCAATTCTGCGATCAGCTCTCTCCTCGGCCGGTTGCTGGCGTACCCCCCTCTGCTTTCAAGTAAATCCTTTAGGGTTGTACGCTTCAATTTTTCGTAAGCGCTCTCCATCCGTTCTGTACCTCTCCTAGGAAATCCAGGAAAATCCCGCCGCTGCCGCCAAATGTTACGGTTACCCTTAGTCTCGCTGAGAGATGGACCGCTTAGTAGCCTGGATCCCTATTGCTAAAGAGGGGAGAAGCTGCTTTCCATAGTATTCTATATGAGTCTCGCAAATATAGAATAATCTCCCTTAGCTGCAGTACAGCTAGGATACCCTTCTGCCCACAAAAACGAGTCAACGCTGCGATTGAGGGTCAAACAAGAACTCAGGACTGGAATGCCCAGCCTGCTTTTTATTAAGGTTACATGCACACAGGGCACTCCCAGGGGGAGAGGGGGGGAAGCACAAAATCCCCCATCACACATTTAGATAGAGAGCACTGTCCTTTGACAGGCCACAATAGGATTACAGTACTTAAGATAACAAGTTTACAAGTTCATCTTATCAATTAGCAGTCTGGCTCCAGAGGTGATTAGACAATAGTTTCTAAAAGCTGAAAAAAAAGAGTTAACTCTTTATGAAATGAAACTTGTTACAGTTTTCTTGGAGCCCTTCTTAGGCGCTGGCTTGCTGGTTCAGGCATTGCTGCTGGGAAATAAGCTCTTCACAACAGAATAACTAATGCTTCTGTAACAATATATATATATATATATATCCTATACTATAAAAGGCCAAGTGTGTTTGTCCGAAGCTTTCATGCGCAGTAGAGACTGCGCGCAAGGACAAACACACCTGGCCTTCTACTCTGCAGACTCAGAGTGAGTAGTGACGGGCCGTCGGGCGTAACGTGGGCGTGGCTGGGCGGCAACGGATGGGACAAGGGCGGGGCCAGGCATTGCATGGACGGAGTCGGGTGTGGCATGGGCGGGGTCAAGCATGGGCAGGGCCGTGCAAGGCCGTGCGGAGTGCTCAAAAGAGGGGGGATAGAGAGAGCAAACGAGAGGGAGAGAGACAGCAAAAGAGAGGGGGTAGGGAGAGCAAAAGAAAGGGGAGAGAGAGATCAAGAGGGGAGATAAAGAGAGGGAGAGAGACAGCAAAAGATAGGGGGAGGGAGAGCAAAAGAAAGGGGAGAGAGAGATCAAAAGAGGGGAGATACAAACAGCAAAAGAGAGGGAGAGACAACAAAAGAGAGGGGGAGAGCAAAAGAAAGGGGAGAGAGATCAAAATAGGAGAGATAGAGAGAGCAAAAGAGAGGGAGAGAGACGGAAAAAGAGAGGGAGAGGGAGAGCAAAAGAAAGGGGAGAGAGAGATCAAAAGAGGGGAGATAGAGCAAAAGAGAGGGGGGGAGATAGAGAGAGCAAAAGAAAGGGGGTGGTAGAGCAAAATAAAGGGGAGAGAAAGATCAAAAGAGGGTTGATAGAGACAGCAAAAGAGAGGGAGAGACAACAAAAGAGAGAAGGAGGGAGAGTAAAAGAAAGTGGAGAGAGAGATCAAAAGAAAGGGGAGAGAGAGATCAAAAGAGGGGAGATAGAGAGAACAAAAGAGAGGGAGAGAGACAGCAAAAGAGAGGGGGGAGAAAGTGGAGAGAGAGAGCAAAAGAGAGGGGGGAGAGCGCAAAAGAGGGAAGAGAGAGAGCATAAGAGAGGGGAGAGAGAACATAAGAGAGGGGGAGAGAGAACACGAGAGGGGAGAGAGAGAGAGTAAAAGGGAGGGGGAGAGAGAGAGCAAAAGAGAGGGGGAGAGAGAGAGCAAAAGAGAGGGGGGATAGAGAGAGCAAAAGAGAGAGGGGAGAGAGAGAGCAAAAGAGGGGGGAGAGAGAGAGCAAAAGAGGGAGATAGAGAAAGCAAAAGAGAGGGAGAGAGAGCAAAAGAGAGGGGGAGAGAGCAAAAGAAAGGGGAGAGAGACAGCAAAAGAGAGGGAGAGAGAGCAAAAGAGAGGGGATAGAGAGAGCAAAAGAGAGGGAGAGAGAGCAAAAGAGAGGAGGGAGAGAGCAAAAGAAAGGGGAGAGAGTCAGCAAAAGAGAGGGGGACAGAAAGAGCAAAAGAGAGGGAGGTAGAGCAAAAGAAAAGGGAGAGAGAGATCAAAAGAGGGGAGATAGAGATAGCAAAAGAGAGGGAGAGACAACAAAAGAGAGGGGGAGGGAGAGCAAAAGAAAGGGGATAGAGACATCAAAAGAGGGGAGATAGAGAGAGAGCAAAAAAGAGGGAGAGAGACAGCAAGGGAGAGGGAGAGCAAAAGAAAGGGTAGAGAGAGATCAAAAGAGGGTAGATAGAGAGAGAAAAGGAGAGGGGGAGGTAGAGCAAAAGAAAGGGGAGATAGAGATCAAAAGAGGGGATATAGAGACAGCAAAAGAGAGGGAGAGGCAACAAAAGAGATGGGGAGGGAGAGCAAAAGAAAGGGGAGAGAGAGATCAAAAGAGGGGAGATAAGAGAGCAAAAGAGAGGGAGAGAGAGCAAAACAGAGGGGGGGAGAGAGAGCAAAAGAGAGGGGGAGAGTGCAAAAGTGGTAAGAGAGAGAGTGGTAAGAGAGGGGAAAGAGAGAGCATAAGAGAGGGGTAGAGAGAGCACAAGAGATGGGGGAGGAAAAGAGCAAAAGAGAGGGAGAGAGAGACAGCAAAAGAGAGGAGGGAAAGAGAGTTAAAAAAAGGAGAGAGAGCAAAAGAGAGGAGGGATAGAGAGAGCAAAAGAGGAGGGAGGGAGAGAGCAAAAGAGGGGGATAGAGAGAGCAAAAGGGAGGGGAGAGAGCAAAAGAGAGGGAGAGATAGAGCAAAAAAGAGGGGGAGAGAGAGCAAAAGAGGGGGATAGTGAGAGCAAAAGAGAGGGAGAGAGAGAGCAAAAGAGGGGGGTAGAGAGAGCAAAAGAGAGGAATAGAGAGAACATAAGAGAGGGGGAGAGAGAGAGCAAAAGAAAGGGGGGAGAGCGCAAAGAGAGGGGGAGAAAGAGCGCAAAAGAGGGAGGAAAAGAGAGGGGGAGAGAGAGAGCAAAAGAGAGGGGGGAGAGAGAGAGCAGAAGAGAGGGGGGATAGAGAGAGAGCGAGGGGTGGAACCGCTGTACTGCAAAAATTGGCCCGTGTACACGGGCTTTAGGACTAGTATATATATATATATATATACAATATCTCACAAAAGTGAGTACATATATTTTATATCTTTTCATGTGACAACACTGAAGAAATTACACTTTGCTACAATGTAAAGTAGTGAGTGTACAGCCTGTATAACAGTGTAAATTTGCTGTCCCCTCAAAATAACTCAACACACAGCCATTGATGTCTAAACCTTTGGCAACAAAAGTGAGTACACCTCTAAGTGGAAATGTCCAAATTGAGTCCTAAGTGTCAATATTTTGTGTGGCCACCATTATTTTCCAGCACTGCCTTAACCCTCTTGGGCATGGAGTTCACCAGAGCTTCACAGGTTGCCACTGGAGTCCTCTTCTACTCCTCCATGACGACATCACGGAGCTGGTGGATGTTAGAGACCTTGAGCTCCCCCACATTCTATTTGAGGATGCCCCACAGATGCTCAATAGGGTTTAGGTCTGGAGACATGCTTGGCCAGTCCATCACCTTTACCCTCAGCTTCTTTAGCAAGGCAGTGGTTGTCTTGGATGTGTGTTTTTTTTTTTATCATGTTGGAATACTGCCCTGCGGCCCAGTCTCTGAAGGGAGGGGATCATACTCTGCTCCAGTATGTCACAGTACATGTTGGCATTCATGGTTCCCTCAATGAACTGTAGCTCCCCAGTGCTGGCAGCACTCATGCAGGCTCAGACCATGACACTCCCACCACCATGCTTGATTGTAAGCAAGACACACTTGTCTTTGTACTCCTCACCTGGTTGCCGCCACACACGCTTGACACCATCTGAACCAAATAAGTTTATCTTGATCTCATCGGACCACAGGATATGGTTCCAGTAATCCATGTCCTTAGTCTGCTTGTCTTCAGCAAACTGTTTGCAGGCTTTGTTGTGCATCATCTATAGAAGAGGCTTCCTTCTTGGACGACAGCCATGCAGACCAATTTGATGCAGTGTGCGGCGTATGGTGTGAGCACTGGCAGGCTTACCCCCCACCCTTTCAACCTCTGCAGCAATGCTGGCAGCACTCGTACGTCTATTTCCCAAAGACAACCTCTGGAAAGAGAGGCTGAGCATGTGCACTCAAATTCTATGGTCGAACATGGCGAGGCCTGTTCTGAGTGGAACCTGTCCTGTGAAACCGCTATATGGTCTTGCCCACCGTGCTGCAGCTCAGTTTCAGGGTCTTGGCAATCTTCGTATAGCCTAGGCCATCTTTATGTAGAGCAACAATTCTTTTTTTCATATCCTCAGAGAGTTCTTTGCCATGAGGTGCCATGTTGAACTTCCAGTGACCAGTATGAGAGAGGATGAGAGCGATAATACCAAATTTAACACACCTGCTCCCCATTCACACCTGAGACCTTGTAACACTAACGAGTCACATGACACCGGGGAGGGAAAATGGCTAATCGGGCCCAATTTGGACATTTCCACTTAGGGGTGTACTCACTTTTGTTGCCAACAGTTTAGACATTAATGGCTGTGTGTTGAGTGATTTTGAGGGGACAGCAAATTTACACTGTTATACAGGCTGTACACTTTACATTGTAGCAAAGTGTCATTTCTTCAGTGTTGTCACATGAAAAGATATAATAAAATATTTACAAAAATGTGAGGGTTGTACTTACTTTTGTGAGATACGGCATATACTGTAAGTGCTTTGGAGCCCTTTGCAGTCAAGTAGATGAAAACATATTAAAGCATATCTATGCAATATTCATATTTAATAAAGTGTTTAACCATGTATTTACTGTAAATATTTTACATTCCAATGTTCTTCACATAGCAGAATATGTTCTATTTATTTTGAAATAGATATTCTAATATATATCTGTATATATCTATACCTATATATCAGAGCTTTCCAAACTTTTCATGTTGGCGACACACTTTTTAGACCTACATCATTTTGCGACACAGTAATTCAGTTGTACTAGCAAACAGGAGGTTAAACTAATTTGTTTTAAGAGATACGGACACATACATAAATGATATAGTAACAAAATGTATTTATAAGTAACATTATGTATGTGCAAGAATTAAAAAAAGTTTAATAACACCAATAGCTACTTAATATTTTAATGGGATGTATGAGGTTGATGGGATGAACACAGTTTCTGAATATTTGCTGGAATATTAGATAAAGATACTCGCATTTCATCATCAAGCATTTTTAAGCTTCTACTTCCTATCCATCTATCAAGAGCAGGAGCAGCAATGCACTACTGGGAGCTAGCTGCAAAAAAAAAAACACACTTTGACTTCTGTCTTGAGCTCATCATTTAAGCTGACGCCCTCAGAGCTCTGCGTGTCCGACTGACTACTGCCCGCACTGCTGTCCCACTCACTGACTACACATGCAATCACAAGCTGATTGAGGAGACTACACGTGCAGTCAGGAGCCAATTTTCCCACCAAAGCCGCCAATGGGAATAGTTTGAGATCCCGCTGAGCTCTGCCAATCGGTTAAGCTGATTAAAAAATGTATTACAGTTTTCAAACTTATCATGCATCAAAATGTACTAGTGTCAAAGAACAGCAAAAATATTACAAGATATGACATTCTATTAGAGTTGTTATAGGGTGATGTGAAATTCTAGAATGTAGGAATGTCCCAGAATAAAGTAGTCTGTATAAAGAAATAAAGCACATAATGCAGTACCTCAGTTTTTAGGACAATAAAATTAAGCAGCTATAAGAATGTTATCCCCAAAATGATAGGTATGGGCCTCTTGTGGACCCCTAGTATATATAATCATGTATTTATAGATATATATATATATATATATTACCAAAATATAATCGGATATATATGGAAATATGTATTAATAAATAAAACATATTATTCTATGTGAAGAACATTGGAATGTGAAATGTTAATATTTTCATGTCGGATTAGCGCATTTGAGAAAATGCGATCGGTTTACGTGCGTATGGTGTTTTTTTCCATTTTTATTTGAAGTCTATAGGGGGAATACGTTAACGCGGTTGCGATATTCAAAATTTTATGCGCGTCAGGTTAGCTCGCAAGTGAGAACTTTTTACTTTCAACTTGTAATACGAGAGCTACCAGACACACATAAAAAGCTTATTTCTAGCGGAGTTAGCGTACAAGCGGGAACAGTAATTACTGCTCCACTCGTAATCTAGCCCAAAATGTTTAATTATGCGTAGTGATAAAAACTTTGTAATATACTTTCAAAATTATATCTCTATCCATTTTCCTGTAATTTAACTCATAAAATTGTGGGGGGGGGGGGGGTAAATTCAGTGAGATTTATAAGAGTATACTCCAGACTTCAGAAACGTAACTGCTACAGTTTAAACAGCAATTGTTATATCTCTGCAGTAGCCCAAATATATTTGTCCCTAACTGAAGAAGAGATAAGCAAATCATATTAAAAATGGCACGTCTCTGGATAGCAAAACAATGCACATTTTGATAACAAAATGACAGTTTAAATGTTTAAAAAAAATGTATTTTGCATGCAGACCTTTTGCAATGCAGATTATTTTACACAACAAATAAACAGAAAGGTGACAGTCTTCTTTCAAGTGAGAAACTTCTCAGATCCCAATCTTATTCCGTAGAGAATTTACACAATATATTATACAAGTGCTATAGAATAATAATTTACCAATTCTTTTAATAGTTTACACCTTAGCACTGGCAAAAAGTAATTTATCTATGCAAAAAATAAAAATAAATTATATATATATTTACACACACACATACACAAGGTACAGTCCCCAATTCTGGAATTCAAAAATCTTGTAAGTCAAAATCTTCTCTGCCTGTGTCTTTGATTTGGTCTATATTTATTTAACAAATATTACCTTTCTTATTACAGTACTGTATTATTTTTCTGATAGTACAATGTATACAAAAGTATTACAAATTGTATAAAACGACCTTTAGCTTACATGTATAAGCTGTATTATCACATGTAAATATTACCTAAATGACATATGATGTTGTTAACACTTGGTTTCATCCCCTCTCCAAACTGTCCCATGTTAAAGATCAGAAATATCAAAGATAAGAGAGGGCGCATATACTATATATACACTATACAAAAACAAACAAACAAACAAAAAAAAACAACATACACAGCTCATTCACTATATGACACTTGTACCTATTAACATACATTTATATCAAAGTCCCATGTTGAAAGTCACTGTGATAGTGCAAAAATGCAAAAAATCAGATATGTCCTCAGTGTGAATGATGGCTGCACTCCTCTTCACAGAAGATAATGGATAAACTGTAAAATAGAAGAAAGAGAGGGGCGCCCCTCTCTTTCTTCTATTTTCCATTTTAAAGATGCAGTTTGGATAAAGGCTTTTCTACCTGTATATATTGCAATTAGCATTTTGCACAGTGTTGAGAGATTCCATAGAATGGGAGGCACAGTGTGAAATTCCTGATGTTTTACAAAATCAAAATTTTTCTTCCTTTAAAAAAATACAGTATCAAAGTTTGCCTTATGATTTGTATTATCTTGAATATTAATTTGATACAATTCTTTTTAAAAAAAAGTGTTCTTATAACCTTAAAATTAGAGAAAGTATCTGTCTAATGTCCCTTCATGAGCTGTTTTCCTTAACTCCTCCTTCAGACCATTTGAAATCATTATTTTGCTGACTATTTTCGCCAACTGTGTGGCCTTAGCCGTCTACATCCCTTTCCCAGAGGATGACTCCAATGCTACAAACTCCAACCTGGTAAGTGTCCCAGCAAGAGCTATGCTGTTAGCCTATGTGCATGATATAATTTGATGGGATCACTGTTAATGTGTTCACTGTGAGCTGCCAATAAAGTTACAGTCAAAAATACTTTGGAAGTTACCACTACATAACTATGCAGCTTCAAATAGTGATGTACCTTAAGAACTGTTTGTGATTGTCAGTTGGGAATTCTTGCGAAAAATATATGAATTTAGTCTTTATCTTGCCACTGCACTTGTTGATTATGCTTCCTATGATACTATTTCAGGTGAGCATTTTTTCAGCATTTTTACAATGCCCACCTCTGATATTTAGATCCACGTAGCAAGGGTTAACTCAAAATCCTTTGTATTTCTATTTTTATTTTTTATATATTTGATGATAAGTCTAAATGCCAATTCTTGAACCTGAAAGGGATATGAAACCCAAAAAATGTCTTGTGATTCAGACAGAGCATAGCATTTTAAAATTAGTTTCCAATTTACTTCTATTATCAAATTTGCTTTTTTCCATTTTATCGTTTGTTGAAGAGATTCTTAGGTAGGTGTCTGGAACATTACATGACAGGAAATAGTGATGCCATCTAGTGCTCTTGCAAAGGGATAACATTCTTGCAAAACAACTGCAATATAATGCTCCAGACACATGAACGCTCCAGAGCTGCCGTTCACGAGAATGAAGAAAATTAGATAATAGAAGTAAATTAGAAAGTTGTTTAACATTGTATGCTTTATCTGAATCAAGAAAGTTTTTGGGTTTCATGTCCCTTTTAAACGTCACCTTGTTGAAAAATGAGCAGTGCCGTGGGCCATCAGATCGCCGCTTTGTTAAGCAGTAAAGCCATGGTGAAATAAAGGCGCCTTTTCATCCATTTTTTTTAAACTGATGATTGAATGTGACCTTTATTTTTAGTGATGGTAAATGGCCCACATGAACTATCAAGTCTTTTGTTTTGAAAAGCAATTTAAAAAGCCTGTGATTAGAGGCAGCCCTCAAGGGCTTAGAAATTAGCATATGAGCCTACCTAGGTTTAGTTTCAACTAAGAATACCAAGAGAAAAAAGCAAATTTGATGATAAAAGTAAATTGAAAAGTTAATTAAAATTACATGTCCTATCTGAATAATGAAAGTTTAATTTTGAATAGACTGTCCCTTTAACCTATCAGTAGTTAAAGTGAAGGTCCATTTTGATGAATTAGTGCCCGTTTTTTAATAAACCTATTAAAAACAAGGGCACTTTAATTAATCAATATTGACATTTCACTGTTTTCTTCAAAAACGTACCTGTTAATCCTGAATGCCGCTCCGAATCAGGCTTCCTCAAATCACAGCTTCCCCCCGGGGGAATCTTGGCCTGATGCAACGCTGTGATTGGAAGAAGCTGGATTCGTAATTTTGGACCCGCAAAGACGGCCTGCGACGGGCGGAGGAAGTGCCGGAGCGGCTGCCAGGATTAAAAGGTAAGTGTTTGAAGAAAACAGTGAAATGTCAATTTTGATGAATTAAAGTGCCATTGTTTTTAATAGGTTTATTAAAAAATGGGCACTAATTTATCAAAATGGATCTTCACTTTAACCTACCAACAAGGATAATCTTATTTTTTATTGGTTTCCTTATCTTATACTGGAGATCGCTGAGACTTCTTTTGGCTGAGACTTTTTTTGTTGAAATGTCAGACTTTAGGTCCAGAATAACAAAATGTGACTCATCCTTAGACACTGCCAGGCACATAAGTATTTATGAAGCTGCTGTCTCCTACAAGCAGAGTGTGACTACGATGATTACGTGCATTGTGCTTGTCTGTCTGCATTGAATGCAACATAGGTGAAAGTGACAATGACAGTGGCCTGTATAATTCACAGGCAATAACTAAAGTAATAACCCACTCAATACCTGATAAGCCGAGACTGTTTAAAAGAGGGAAAGGCTGCTACATTTTAAATGTTACAGCTGTATATATTTAACTAATGTCCTCCCAGGTAACGTAAGCAACAGGAGACAATAAAACAAGACACATAATACAATGAACATTATACAAAGTTAAAATCAGCTTGCAAACATGAGAATCATGAACTTTTTTGTTGGCTTAAATAAAGACGGCACTTTTAAAAAGTCCTATAGTTTATGTATATTAATAATATATGTTTCTCTTGTAAGATGTATCGAGTCCACGGATTCATCCATACTTATGGGATATTCTCCTTCCCTACAGGAAGTGGCAGAGAGAGCACCCACAGCAGAGCTGTCCATATAGCTCCTCCCTTAGCTCCACCCCCAGTCATTCTCTCTGCCTGCTTAACTGCTAGGAAGGGCAAAGGGAGTGTTGTGACAAAAATGTTAGTTTTTATTTTCTCAAGCAAAAGTTTGTTATTTTAAATGGTACCGGTGTGTACTATTTACTCTCTGGCAGAAAAGGGATGAAGATTTCTGCAAGGAGGTTGATGATCTTAGCATTTTATAATGTAACTAAGATCCACTGCTGTTCTCACAAGGGCTGAAGAGTACAGGAAAACTTCAGTTGGGGGAACAGTTTGCAGGCTAAACTGCATTAAGGTATGTTCAGTCTATTTTTTTCTAGACAGACTGTGTTATTTCTAGAAAAGGCTGGCAATATTCCCATGAGGGAAAGGTAAGCTGTATTTAGTAAAAGAGGAATCCAAGCTTGCATAAAGGGCTCATAGTTACTGGTGACACTAATAGGAAAAAACATTTTGGTTTAATTACAAATAAAACGTTTTTTGAGGGACTTTAAGTGGTCTTTATGGCTTGTTTAAGGGTTATTAACCCACATGGCTAGTTTAAGAAACACTCTGTGGTGTTTCTTTTAGGCCCCATAACATCGAGTGAGGTGGGAGGGGCCTATTTACAGTTTATTTACCTCAGAAGCATCCAGCTACTTCTCCAGAGATTCCTGCTGTATTTGAGGGCTGTAAAGAGGTTTTTTTCCCCACAAATCGTTCCTAAAGGGCAGGTAGGCGCTACAGCAGAGCTGTGGCAAGGTGCTGAACGTTATTTTACCGGTTTTGAAGTTTTTTCAATCCGGTTTTTACATTAAGGGGTTAATTGTTTATTTGCATAGTGGTGCAAAGTTACTAAGGCTTTATGATGCTACTGTAAAAATTTTGTTTTGTTTACTGCTTTTTTACACTGTTTTGCAGAGTTTGTGCAGCTTTTTTTCTCTTAAAGGCACAGTACCGTTTTTGTTTAAAGTGTTATTTTCTTTGATTAAAGTGTTTTCCAAGCTTGTTTGTTTCATTACTAGCCTGTTTAACATGTCTGACACCAAGGAAAATCCTTGTTCTATGTGTTTAGAAGCCATTGTGGAACCCCCTCTTAGAATGTGTCCCACTTGCACTAATATGTCTATAAATTATAAAGAGCATATTTTAGCACTTAAAAATATTGCAATAGATGATTCTCAGTTAGAAGGAAATGAGGGGTTAGCATCTAGCTCTCCCCAAGTGTCACAACCAGTAACGCCCGCACAAGTGACGCCAAGTACCTCTAATGCGTCAAATTAATTTACTTTACAAGACATGGCCATAGTTATGAATAAAACCCTCACAGAGGTTTTCTCTAAACTGCCTGGTTTACAAGGAAAGCGTGACAGCTCTGGGTTAAGAGCAAATGCTGAGCCGTCTGATGCTTTAGTAGCCGTATCCGATATACCCTCACAATGTTCTGAAGTAGGGGTAAGGGATTTGTTATCTGAGGGAGAGATTTCTGATTCAGGAAAGACGCTCCCTCAGACAGATTCTGATATGATGGCCTTTAAATTTAAGCTTGAACACCTTCGCTTATTGCTCAAGGAGGTATTAGCTACTCTAGACGATTGTGACCCTATAGTGGTCCCAGAGAAATTGTGTAAAATGGACAGATACTTAGAGGTCCCTGTTTACACTGATGTTTTTCCAGTCCCTAAGAGGATTGTCACTATTGTTACTAAGGAGTGGGATAGACCAGGTATTCCGTTCGCTCTCCCTCCTGTTTTTAAGAAAATGTTTCCCATATCTGACACCATACAGGACTCGTGGCAGATTGTTCCTAAGGTGGAGGGATCTATTTCTACTCTTGCTAAGCGTACAACTATACCTATCGAAGACAGTTGTGCTTTCAAAGATCCTATGGATAAAAAATACAAGGGTCTCCTAAAGAAAATTTTTGTTCATCAAGGTTTTCTTCTCCAACCTATTGCATGCATTGTTCCTGTAACTACTGCGGCTGCTTTCTGGTTTGAGGCTCTAGAAGAGGCTCTCCAGGTGGAGACTCCATTAGAGGATATTATGGATAGAATTAAGGGCCTTAAGTTGGCTAATTCGTTCATTACAGATGCCGTTTTCCAAATGGCTAAATTAGCGGCAAAGAATTCAGGTTTTGCCATTTTAGCACGCAGGGCGTTATGGCTTAAGTCCTGGTCTGCTGATGTGTCATCAAAATCTAAGTTGTTGAACATCCCTTTCAAAGGAAAGACCCTATTCGGGCCTACACTGAAAGAAATTATTTCAGACATCACTGGAGGGAAAGGCCATGTCCTCCCTCAGGATAAAACAAATAAGATGAGGACCAAACAAAATAATTTTCGTTCCTTTCGGAACTTCAAAGGTCCTGCTTCAGCTTCCCCTGCAGCAAAGCAAGAGGGGAATTCTGTCCAATCCAAGTCAGTCTGGAGACCTAACCAGACTTGGAACAAAGGTAAACAGGCCAAGAAGCCTGCTGCTGCCTCTAAGACAGCATGAAGGGGTAGCCCCCGACCCGGGAACGGATCTAGTAGGGGGCAGACTCTCTCTCTTCGCTCAGGCTTGGGCAAGAGATGTTCACGATTCCTGGTCTTTAGAAATTGTGTCCCAAGGATATCTTCTGGACTTCAAAGACTCCCCCCAAGGGGGAGATTTCACATTTCTCAAAGAGAGAGGCGTTCTTACGCTGTGTAGATGACCTACATACCATGGGAGTGATCCGCCCAGTTCCAAGAGCGGAACAAGGGCTAGGTTTTTACTCCAACCTGTTTGTGGTTCCCGAAAAAGAGGGAACTTTCAGACCGATCTTGGATCTCAAAATTCTAAGCAAATTCCTTAGAGTACCATCTTTCAAGATGGAGACTATTCGGACTATTCTTCCTCTGATCCAGTAGGGTCAATATATGACTACCGTGGATTTAAAGGATGCGTATCTACACATCCCTATTCACAGAGATCATCATCAATTCTTCAGATTCGCCTTTCTGGACAGGCATTACCAGTTTGTTGCCCTTCCTTTCGGGTTGGCCACGGCTCCCAGAATTTTCACAAAGGTGCTAGGGTCCCTTTTGGCGGTTCTAAGACCGCAGGGTATAGCAGTGGCGCCTTATCTAGACGACATCTTAATTCAGGCGTCGACTTTCCAGCAAGCCAAGTCTCACACGGACATCGTATTGGCTTTTCTGAGATCTCACGGATGGAAGGTGAACATAAAAAGAGTTCTCTCGTCCCTCTCACAAGAGTTTCCTTCCTAGGGACTCTGATAGACTCGGTAGAAATGAAAATATTTCTGACGGAGGTCAGAAAATCAAAACTTTTAATCAGGGGCATATTTAGGTTTTGTGCTGCCCTAGGCACTTAAAATTCTGCTATGGTGCAATTGGGTTTTCAAAGTTTTCCATAAAACTGAGCAATTTAAACAGTCCTGAAACTGAAGCTTGTGCTCTTTAATATTTACATATAAAATGGCATCTTATAAACGAAATAGACAATAACTACAATAAACATGCTATCAAAAGATGACAGCAACAGAATTAGATGTTATGTTAAACAACAGGAAACTATAATCCCAAGTCCCAACCCAGTTCTACTGAAATAAAATAAGCACTGCCACATGAACAGTTTATCTGGGGGACTGTGAATGCCTAGTATGCATTTATCAGCACCGAGTCAATGGCCATGCATTTATTGTGTGACAAAGACAAAGACTATTTAAAACAACTGTTACTGCCCAAAATAACAGATGCTTTGCGAGCACGGATTTCATGGCTGCTACTATGAGATTTCCTGCTGGGGTAGGTAGTCAGGCTTAAAAGAAAATTAGTCACTTTTTTACACAAAACATTGATCATGATTACCAGCCAGGAACTAAACATTGCTTTTCCAGTGAGTCGTCACGGTCTTACTATCAAGTCTACGATCTTAGACTCTTTTACACTATATCACCGGCCCCCTCCTCATCAGTTCTCCCGCCTGGCCACCCCTGCCCTGCTGGCCCCCTCCCTCCTCACCAGTCCTCTCCGCTCCGGCCTCCGGTGACTGTCAACTCCTGTCCAATCTGCGACGATCCCACTCACACTGTCTGCTCTGCTGTGATCATGCGTCCTCAGTGCGTACGATCCTCACAGCCGCTCCTCACTGCCCTGGGAGGGAGATCACGTGCGCACGTGCGTGTCTCCCTCCATCCATGTGCAGCAAGTTGGCAACAGTCTCTGGGACAGGAAGGCGGGCGGCGGAAGTAACAGAAACGTCATGTGACCTCGGCAAAAAGCCGGGTCACGTGACCGCATAACGAAAAAAAAAGTTTTTTAAATTTACAGGAAAAAAATAAATAAAATAAAAATATGCAGTTGTGACAATTTGCCGCCCCCCCAAAACTGTCGCAATAGGCACCGGCCTTGTTGGCGAGCTCTTCATTCCATTCCTCGGCCATCAGTGGCTCAGTGTATGGAGGTAATCCGACTCATGGTAGCGGCAATGGACATAGTTCCTTATGCCCACCTACACCTCAGACCACTGCAACTATGCATGCTCAAACAGTGGAATGGGGATTATGCAGATTTATCTCCTCAACTGCATCTGGACCAAGAGACCAGAGATTCTCTTCTCTGGTGGTTGTCTCAGGACCACCTGTCTCAGGGAATGTGTTTCCGCAGGCCAGAGTGGCTCATAGTAACGACAGATGCCAGCCTGCTAGGCTGGTGTGCAGTCTGGAGATCCCTGAAAGCACAGGGCTTATGGTCTCGGGAGGAATCTTCTAGAACTGAAAGCGATATTCAATGCGCTTCAGGCATGGCCTCAGCTAGCTGCGGCCAAATTCATAAGATTTCAGTCAGACAACATCACGACTGTAACCTATATCAATCATCAAGGAGGAACACATAGTTCTCTAGAGATGATGGAGGTAACCAAAATAATCCGATGGGCGGAGGATCACTCTTGCCATCTCTCAGCAATCCATATCCCATGGGTAGAGAACTGGGAGGCGGATTTCCTAAGTCGTCAGACTTTTCCTCCGGGGGAGTGGGAGCTCCATCCGGAGGTATTTGCCCAGCTGACTCAGCTATGGGGCACACCAGAATTGGATCTGATGGCGTCCCGACAGAACGCCAATCTTCCTTGTTACGGGTCCAGGTACCCGGATCCCCAGGCGGTACTAATAGATGCTCTAGCAGTGCCCTGGTCCTTCAATCTGGCTTATGTATTTCCACCGTTTCCTCTCCTCCCACGTCTGGTTGCCAGAATCAAGCAGGAGAGAGCTTCGGTGATTCTGATAGCACCTGCGTGGCCACGCAGGACTTGGTATGCAGACCTGGTGGACATGTCATCTGTTCCACCGTGGACTCTGCCAATGAGGCAGGACCTTCTAATCCAAGGTCCATTCAAGCATCCAAATCTAACTTCTCTGCGTCTGACTGCTTGGAGATTGAACGCCAGATTCTATCAAAGCGTGGTTTCTCTGAGTCGGTCACTGATACCCTGATTCAGGCTAGAAAGCCTGTCACCAGGAAAATCTATCATACGATTTGGCGCATATATCTTTGTTGGTGTGAATCCAAGGGTTACTCATGGAGTAAGATTAGTATTCCTAGAATTTTGTCCTTTCTCCAAGAACGATTGAAGAAGGGATTATCAGTTAGTTCCTTAAAAGGACAAATATCTGCTTTGTCTATTGTTTTACACAAATGTCTGGCAGATGTCCCAGACGTTCAAGCCTTTAGTCAGGCCTTGGTCAGGATCAAGCCTGTATTTAAACCTGTTGCTCCACCATGGAGCCTAAATTTGGTTCTTAATGTTCTTCAAGGGGTTCCGTTTGAACCTATGCATTCCATAGATTTTAAGCTTCTATCTTGGAAAGTTTTGTTTTTAGTAGCTATCTCTTCGGCTCGAAGAGTTTCTGAGTTATCTGCTTTACAGTGTGACTCACCTTACCTAGTTTTCCATGCAGATAAGGTGGTTTTGCGTGCCAAACCTGGGTTTCTTCCTAAGGTTGTTTCTAATTGGAATATCAATCAGGAGATTGTTGTTCCTTCTCTGTGTCCTAATCCTTCATCAAAGAAGGAACGTCTCTTGCACAATCTTGATGTGGTTCGTGTTTTAAAGTTCTACTTACAAGCAACTAAAGATTTCCGTCAAACATCTTCATTGTTTGTTGTTTATTCTGGTAAACGGAGAGGTCAAAAGGCTACGGCTACCTCTCTTTCCTTTTTGCTGAAAAGCTTCATCCGTTTGACTTATGAGACTGCTGGCCAGCAGCCTCCTGAAAGAATTACTGCTCATTCTACTAGAGCAGGGGCTTCCACATGGGCTTTTAAAAATGAGGCTTCTGTTGAACAGATTTGTAAGGCGGCGATTTGGTCTTCGCTTCATACTTTTTCTAAATTTTCCAAATTTGATACTTTTGCTTCTTCGGAGGCTATTTTTGGTAGAAAGGTTCTACAAGCAGTGGTGCCTTCCGTTTAAGGTACCTGTCTTGTCCCTCCCTTCATCTGTGTCCTAAAGCTTTGGTATTGGTGTCCCATAAGTATGGATGAATCCGTGGACTCGATACATCTTACAAGAGAAAACAGAATTTATGCTTACCTGATAAATTTCTTTCTCTTGTGATGTATCGAGTCCACAGCCCGCCCTGTCTATTTAAGACAGGTAGTATATTTTTATTTAAAAAACTTCAGTCACCACTACACCCTATAGTTTCTCCTTTTTCTTCCTAGCCTTTGGTCGAATGACTGGGGGGTGGAGCTAAGGGAGGAACTATATGGACAGCTCTGCTGTGGGTGCTCTCTCTGCCACTTCCTGTAGGGAAGGAGAATATCCCATAAGTATGGATGAATCCGTGGACTCGATACATCACAAGAGAAATAAATTTATCAGGTCAGCATAAATTCTGTTTTATATATTTATCCTATTTGATTATTCTATTTGATTATCAGATTGTTTCCTAGAGAGACCAAAAAGCAAATTAAAGCAAAATATTAGATATTCCAAATCTATTCTTGTTAAATAGCAAAACACTAAAATTTGTGCAAATCCAGATCCTAATCTGTTACAGTTTCACAAGAATACATTTAGCTCATAAAAAAGGAGAACGGGACAATTGGCGACCTTCTTCTGTATTCTGAGGTATCGGAAAACTCCAAATTCACATATCTATAAAATATATGACCTATCTTTTCAAAGTGCTATAAGTAGCTTAAATCGGATATTTGCTTTGCAGCATTTGCAGATAGAATTTGCTTTTGGCCTCTGTAAGGAGCACCTGACAAGTATAGTTTTTACACAAAAGCAAGAGGTGTTTAATTGTGACAGCACTCTGTTAAATTTCTTCTATATTTAAGTAGCTGCACAGTCGTTAAAGAACAATACTAACATTATTTTGAAAAAAGCAGATAAGGGTGTTGCTCTGGTTATCATGGATAATTAATATTTTATTTCTAAGATTAAACAAAAATTGAGGAATAAGGATGTTTATCAAGAGTTAAAGGGGAATCCAATTTTTGATATACAGAGGAGATCAGATCTGTTATTGATAATGCATTTAAAAATGGGGTGATTGATAAGGAAAAATTTAAAGGGACAGTAAACACCAGAATTTTTGTTGTTTAAAAAGGTAGATAATCCCTTTATTACCTATTCCCCAATTTTGCATAACCAACACAGTTATAATAATATACTTTTTACCTCTGTGATTACCTTGTATCTATTCCTCTGCAAACTGCCCCCTTATTTCAGTTCTTTTGACAGACCAATCAGTGCTTGCTCTTAGGAGCTTTACGTGCCGGAGCTTAATGTTATCTATATGAAACACATGAACTAACGCCCTCTAGTGGTGAAAAACTGTCAAAATGCTTTCCGATTAGAGGCAGTCTTCAAGGTCTAAGAAATTAGCACACGAACCTCCTAGATTTAGCTTTCAACTAAGAATACCAAGAGAACAAAGCAAAATTGGTAATAAAAGTAAATTGGAAAGTTGTTTAAAATTACATGCCCTATTTAAATCATGAAAAATTAGTTTTTGGTCACTCTTGGTTTCTTCAATATGGCGCCACATGGTGGCGCTGCCTATATTGACAATATTTTCAGTATTTGGTTGGGCAACATTGGAACCCATATAGAGTTTGTTATTGATCTGAATTCCTCTACTTCCCATAAAAAATGTAAATTGACATTCAGTAAAGAGTATAGTTTTTCATGATACCGCTATTTTTAAAACTGACCAGGGCCTTCAATCTGATCTTTATAGGAAGAGTACAGATCAGAACAGTCTATTCCGATATGAAAGTGGTCACCCCCCCTTCTCTTTTCAAGTCTCTTCCCTTTAGCCAACTTTTGAGGGGATAGAAGGATAATTAATGATGATACTGGTTGAGAAATGGGTGAAAAAGATGAGTCTGAGATTTATTAGTCAAGGGTACCCTTCTTAATCAATAGAGGAGGAGATTCATAAAGTTATGAGAATTCCCAGTGAGTCCCTTTTAAAAAAAAAATAAAAAATATATATTATTTTTATTGAAACATTAATATAAATAACAGACATAAATTACATGATGACCAAAGACATCTATATATCGGGCAGTTGTTGAATCTTCATTATACATCATTTTCATAAGAATAAACGATTGTTCATGAAAGTCCACTATATTAAATTAAATTATGTGTCCAATATTCTCTTGTCCATTAAGTCATATATTTATTGAATGTTTGTCCTGTTCCGAAGTTGAAGAAGTCGTTAATGCATATATAAGTCCCAATTAAATGGTACAGGTTAGTATTATACAGTACAATTACATCATTTTCAGACAAGAAAAAAAAAAAGAGACAAAGAAAAAAGAAATTGGACAAGTAAGTATCCGAGGTAGCCATAAAGTAAAACTGTGGTGAAAATGATGAGAGAATTATATGTTTCTGTTTTTTACCTTTTTAAATATTTAACAACAAGAACTATTTAATGAGTCCCTTTTTAAAAGAAAGCCAAAACAAGAAGATATGAGTCACCTTACCTTTGTGTCTGACTATGATAATTAGAGCCCTATGATACAAAGAATTATATAAAAAATAACATTGGGACATTACGTAACCACCAATCAGCAAGTGCTATCCAGGGTTCTAAACCAAAAATGTGCTGGCTCCTATGCTTACATTCCTAATTTTTCAAATAAAGATACAGAGAGAATGAAGAAAAAACTATAATAGGAGTAAATTAGAAAGTTGCTTAAAATTGCATGCCTTTAATCATGAAAGAAAAAATTGTGGTCTTTGATATATGCTTGAATAAAGTAGAAATTTAACAGAGTGCTCTCCCCATTGGATTTTTTTCTGTGGATTGTTGGGATATCGGCAGTGTCCCTGGTGTGCATGCACCTTCCACATTGGTGCTGAACTGTGAGTTATTGCTATAAGTGGTGTGTAATGAATTTTTAACATTCAAATATATTAATATATATACATAAATATTAATATTAAAATGTATTTTAAATAATTTTATAGTCTTCAACATGCTTAATATAAGTTTTTGGCAACCGGTATTTGAATGTTTTTTGCTTTTTTGACAAATTTAGAACCATACATGAAGATGTATTCTCATGCTTTAACAATAGATAGTGGGTATGGTCTTCAGACACATAACATTTGGAAACGAAATGCAGATTACTTAGAATAAATGTTATTGGTGCTCAAAGCACCTTTACAACAAAACTAGCAGCTTAGTGGACATTTGAATACATGTATGTGCAACAGTTTAATAATATAAAATGGGTCAAAACCACATGAGTGAGTTATTAAATTATGGTTCTTAGCTGATTCCTTTTGCCTTCTTAAAGCTCCTTTGGCTCTCGAATTGTGTATAGCTTCAGCTTTTTAGTTCATTTGATAGCTTCACAGTATTATGTGTCCTCCTGTCAAACCATCAGTACAACACAGCTAAAGTCATTCTTCCAAGACCTCTCCCACATACAACTTAATTCTTCCAGACTATGAAGAACTAATGGGAAATCCACACAGAAAGGTCTCTTTTTAATCAGATGATCTCAAAAACTGCATCATGTAATTAAGTTCATATATACAAACAAGAGGCAAGGTGGAATGCACTAATGACTTTTAGTTATTTCACCTGTATTTACAGACTTCCCAGATTTACTTAAACTAGAATGATCTTCTTAGTCTCTTAAATTCCTATGTTATACTCCATAAAGTATCATAGGAATTGACAAAAGACTTACAGCCAAGTAGGTCCGGTAAACATGTTGGTCTATTAAAAGGTATCACTGTCTACTAAATATCATTTGAATTGGTTGGATGGCCATGAGTATGTCATACTTTTATTGCATATGATAGACTTACATTGGCTCCACTAAATACAAGGTATATATATATATAAGGCCTAGAGTATTTCATTTGAAAGCAATGAGTCTGTCATGGTCTCTAGTCCCTTATCATTTTTAAGCTGTAATGTCAGTCCCTGTTCACTGTTTGTGTGTGTGCTGCCAAGGAAACCTATGCAACAGGGACCAGATGTCAAATGTAATGGGGGCTCCAAAATATTCAGGGTGCTTAAAATGTTATTTATATGCATTACCAGTGGCGTATGTGATCATACTTTCACTAATGATGTTTGAAAACGTATCAAGCTAAAATTAGCTAATATTAACATTGTTACATTTGTATTGCACACATTATCATTAAATACATTTATGTTAAAGTATGCAATAATTTTGAGCTTTCGATAGCAGAAAATGATATAATATTAGAAAATATTACACTGCCGCCCCCCACCCAGCTATTTCATAATGCAACCCAGCTGGCAACATTTTCTGTGGAAAACACGGTTGTCAATATATATAAGAGAGTGAGAGAGATAGAGGAGTATTATGTAGTGACACTTCTTAATTTATATTAGCTGGCAAAAGTTTCAATACATATTAAATCTCTTTGGCAACCAAGGGGTTAACTGTAACGGTGTCTTTCTATATTTGTCACATTATGCATTAAAAACCCTTAGGAAAAAAAAAATTAACAGAGCAACCAACATTTATGTTACGATCTGTCAATTTACAAAGGGCGACATTTCAAGTCTTTTGCGAAAACAATTGTGCTGGAGTCTAATTTATTGAACTGTGTTATGTCAGTATTTAATCTTCATGAAGAAGGTTAATTAACATCTAATTATGTTGCAAATATGTGACAGTGGGGAGATCCAGAATAATTACATTATCGATTACTTAGTTTCAAAAACTTTTTGAGAAATACAGAAAGTTCGATGTCTTAGCTTTAGCCTTAAATAAAGGTTTATGTTTAGCAAATTTGCAGTATTCACCTATGTGTACATTATGGTGAATTGTATCAGCATTAATAAAATTAAAGGAAAATCAAAATCAAAATTTGAAGTGTACATTATATGTACCTGCTTTCAGATATCATGTCTGCTCAAATAACTAGTCATGTCTTGTATTGCATTGTTGATCATTTGCATAACTTACAATTTAATAACATATTAAGCCACCAAATCCAGCCTTAGAGGGAAACACTGGTACCCATGTATCCACCCTTTGATTACAAAAAATAAAAAATTTGATTTATTTAAATCTCATTTTTAAAGGGCTACTAATATAGTGCTTGGTCTAAAATATACAAACTATAAGGGGGTTCCTTTATAGGTTGTATATTTAAGACCATGCATTATATTAGTAGCCGTCTTAAATGGTTAACGAAAACAAATCCTCTTGCGGTACAATCTGATACACAGATTCTTTGTTAAATTATTGTTTTACCAAGATTAGTAAACAGTGATGCAAACACTTTTCCAACTGAGATTCAGAAGTGTGATATCTACAATTCTCAGTATAGCATTTGCAATGTTGCAACAGTGCAGATTACTTGTTTGGGGTATATTGTAGGCTCTAAGGTAATCAGGTTGTTTTCTCAAACATTTCTGACAAGCTACACGACAAAAGCCTTTAAGACAGTTTACATTCCATGAACTAGGGATATATCTGTATGTAATAATATGCACACGTGATAATCTTGGAATTCTCTAATAAATTAAATGTAAGTACTTTACAGTTGTACAACTGATACTCTGCAGTATACATGCTTTCTGGCTGATAGGCAGCTACCACAACTTTATTGGTGGACAGGGTCAAGCCTCCATAAACATGACATTAAAAATGTTTATTGATCAGAGATGTTTTAGAAGCAAACAGGAAAAAAAAGGAAATGTAATATTATACTGCTCATAATAATAATAATAATGATAATAATAATGATAATAATGCTATGGATTTGGCGTGTCCTATTTCTGCATGCTGCTATTGTTTATTTGATAATATTGATGTGCCTTAACCTTCAGGAAATCAATTAACATTCATAACTTTATACACGTATATTTTATTGTTACCTCACATGTAGGATGTTAATAGCACTTCATTCACTGCAAAGCTGATGGCTGATGCAGCATTTGGTCACTAATAACAAATCTCCTGCCACAAGCTGATTATAAATATTTATAGCTAAAAGCAGTGGCTTTGGGTCTTATTGCATCATAACAGTTTAAATTATTTCCTGAGAATGTGTAAAAGGAATGATGTGCATGAAATACCGCTTCATAGCTGCAAATGCAAATAGGTACTTAGAAATCATTTGAATATTATTGTGATTGAATAGAGTTAAAATAAAAGCAGACAGAGTGATCCTAGTGTATAATTCTGCCTGAAAGAAAAAAAGGTTTCTGGATTCCTTGGTTATGGCTGTTTTAAGATGATGGCACAGCACTGAGCTCAGAGAATTATAAAAAACATTCTTACGCTAGTGCTCACATATCTATGTATCCATAAGTGCTGATATTGTATGTGGGCATCCCAGAACCCCTACTTTTTAACTCCTAGACTGTCAGAGAGAACTGTAACATATGCTGAAAAGTGTCGGGTGCTATAAACCTCAACGATTTTTAAAGCTCTGTCAACCATCAAATATACTAACAACTGTACATTTGCTAGACATTCCTTTTTATACATGTATATAACTTTTGAGAGGGGAAGAGATACAAAGGGAAAATACAATAAAAAATAAAGGCAAGGATCCCCAATTGCACCCCCAATTGTTAGGGTTTGGAACTACACCTACATCTTAGCCTAACTACTCCATGATAATTAGATGCTCCATTGTCTTTTTATCACATTTTTTTCCTAGCAATAATCACATTAAGATGTATATGTGCTGTTAGCCTAGTTTCTTTGAACAAATAAATAGCTTTATGTCAGTATCTGAAACCACTTACTGCAGATAATCTGAACATGTTGCATATAGATTGCATAATAACTGAGAACAGATAGCATCACTTGACTATATAGAAGTGCCAATTTGACTTAAGGATGCCAGGCTTCTGCAAAAGTAAAATCAATGCTAACCATTCTTTTTCTTGTAGTTGATAAATTTGTCCATGTACCTCCTATATAATGGGTCTATACAACTATTTTATTCTTTTTTTAATGGGGGCACAAAGCTTTTACATTTTAATAATTTAACAAGAACAGGTATTTTTCAGTAAAATTACGTTTTCTGAATGTTGAAGGGAAATAAAAAGTGCAAAAGTTGTACAGTTAAAGGGACATGAAACCCAAATTTGTTCTTTCATGATTCAGACAGAGAATACAATTTTAAACAACTTTCCAATTTACTTCTATTATTTAATTTGTTTCCTTCTCTTGTTATCATTTGCTGAAAGGTTTATCTAGGCAAGTTCATGAGCAGCAGAGAACCTAGGTCCTAGTTGTTGATTGGTGGCTGCATATATATATTGAATGTGATTGGTTCACCCATGAGTTCAGTTAGAAACCATTAGTGCATTGCTGCACCTTCAACAAAATAATACCAAGAGAATGAAACAGATTTGATAATAGAAGTAAATTAGAAAGTTGTTTAAAATTATATTCTCTATCTGAATCATGAAAGAAAAATTTTGGGTTTCATGTCCCTTTAAAAGAAAAGCAGACAAATAAATAATGAAAGTACTTTATGTTTTTTTTTATAATAAATATACTTAAACATTCCTCAGAATGTGACTGCAATGTATTTCTAACACTATATAACAGGATAGGCAGCTCAGCTGTGTGTCGTACAGTGTATAAGATGATCCCCTGTGTATTATTGTTGTTATAGATGCTTTATTCATTTGCTGCAGGGAGTTAGTTGTGTAAATTTTTTGACAGCAGATTGTGTGGGATGCTGACCCCTGCCTAAAGGAATCAGTCTCTGACTTTTTATGGGGACTGAAAGAAATATGCAATGATAGGAATCCCATGCATAGCAATAGGGAAACCTCCTAGTGGATGCTAAAAGAACATTTTGCAAACTGAATCTGCTGAAGATTCTGTAATTATATCTGATGCAGTTGTATTTATATGAAGTTCAGTGGCTAGAGGGCAGTATCACTATCAGAGTCAGTAACTAGAAGGTAGTCCCACTGAAATGTATTCACAGGTGGGTAGTGTGACTAACAGAGTCAGTCACAAGAGGTCAGCCCCACTGAAATTAATACACTAGAGGCCTGTCTCACTATTAGAGTCAGTCACTAGAGGGCATTCCCTCTGAAATGTATTCACTATAGGGCAGCCTTACTAACAGAGTCATTCACTAGAAGACAGTCCCTCTAAAAGTTAGTCGCTACAGGCAAGTCCCACTAACTAAGAGTCACTAGAGGGCAGCCCCGCTAACAGAGTCAGCTACTAGAAGACAGTCCCAATAAAATGTATTCACTAGAGGTCAGCCTCACTAATAGAGTTAGTCACTATAGGGCAGCCTCACTAACAGAGTCAGTCACTAGAGGTCAGTCCCAATAAAATGTATTCACTAGAGGTCAGCCTCACTAATAAAGTCAGTCACTAGAGGGCAGCCTCACTAACAGAGTTAGTCAATAGAGGGCAGTCCCACTGAAATTTGATTAATAGTGGACAGCCTCACTAAAAGAGTCAGTCACTAGAGGGCAGTCACACTGAAATGTATTCACTAGAGGGCAGTTTCATTGAAAGTGAGTCACAACAGGCAAGTCCCACTAACTGAGAGTTACTAGAGAACAGCTCCACTAACAAAGTCAGTCACTAGAGATCAGCCCCACTAACACAGTCACTAGAGGGCACCCCCACTAACAGAGTCAGTTACTAGAGGGCAGCCCACTAACAGAATGAGTCACTAGAGAGCTGCCCCATTGAACGTTAGGAACTACAGGAATGTCCCACTAACAGAGTCAGTTACTAAAGGGCAGTGCACTAACAGAATCGGTCACTAGAGGGCAGCCCACTAACCGTCAGTTACTAGAGGGCAGCCCCACTAACAGAGTCAGTCACTAGAGGACAGCCCACTAAGAGACTCAGTTACTAGAGGGTAGCCCACTAACAGTCAGCCACTAGAGGACAGCCCACTAACAGAGTTTGTCACTAGAGGGCAGCCGAGCCCACTAACAGAGTTATTTAATAGAGGGCAGCCCACTAACAGAGTCAGTAACTAGAGGACAGCCTACTAACAGAGTCAGTCACTAGAGGGCAGCCTACTAACAGAGTCAGTCTCTAGAGGGCATCCCCACTGAGAGTTAGTTACTATAAGCAAGTCCCACTAATAGTCAGTCATTAGAGTGCAGCCCCTTTGTGAGTTAGTCATTAGATGGCAATTCCACTAACTCAAAATCAGTTACTAGAAGGGACAGTAAAGGAAAAACTGAACTTATGATTCAGATAGAACACACAGTTTTCAACAACTTGGTAACCTCTTGTCAAACATGGGTACCTAAGTAATTCAAGTGTAGTCATTGAAGGTAAGAGAAAAGAACAGACAATGAGGCCCATTTATCAAGCTCCGAATGAGGGCCTGTGTGCATTTTGACAGTTTTTCACATCTAGACAGCGCTAGTTCATGTGTGCTATATAGATAACATTGTGCTCACTCCTGTGGAATTATTTATGAGTTAACACTTAGGGGCCGAATTATCAAGCTCCGAATGGAGCTTGATGCCCCTTGTTTCTGATGATCCTTCCGGCTCGCCAGAAACAGTAGTTATGAAGCAGCAGTCTAAAGACCTATAACCTGTCCGTCTGCTCTGAGGAGGCGGACCGAGATCGCCACAATTCAACCCGATGAAGTACAATCAGATTGATTGACACCCCACTGCAGCGGCCAATCTAATCTTCAGGGGCTAATCACAAGAGCTGCTGGTGCAATGCTGAATACGGAGAGCATATTGCTCTCCGCATTCAGCAAGGTCTGTTGGACCTGATCGGACCTGATCAGGTCCGCCAGACCTTTGATAAATAGGCCTCAAAGCCTTGAACAGACTGTATTGTTATGCTTTCTCTTTACATCATGTGCAGAATAATTTTGGGACGTGACCCATGGCTACTTTGTGTGATGTCTACAGTGATAGGCCTGAAAACATATAGCGATACACTTGGAATGGGATCTGATAGATGGAGGAGACACCATGGCCATACAGCATCTTAATGAGACAAATTCAAAGCATTTTTTATGTTTTAGGTCACTCTTCTACAGTGTATTGTGTTTCTTATCAGTATATAAGTTGTCCATTTCCATATGAGGTGACAAATGTTGGTTATTCATGTCAGCTTCCTCAGACATTTTGAGTGCCCCATTTTTGAACGTAGCCTGGGATGAAGTCATTAGTTGTCTTTGCAAATAAATATTGACATTATTAACATTGTTTTGGGAATAATGATAACAATAAACACTGTGTACTCGCAATCTAAAAATGGTTGCACAACTAAATTAATCTCACTGGTAATGTGAATATTTATATGTGAGCTTTGGACATAATAATTAAAGATTTTTTTTTTTTTTTTTCCGGTTTGCAAACACTATTGCATAAAACATAACTTTGAAAAAAGTAGATATCCCCGCACATGACACAAAGATCTAGCAGACCCAAGGCTGAATAGTTTAATTCCAAACAATGTATTTGCATGGTGAACGCAAGCAGAATGAGTCGCATTTGTTTCATATAAATATACTTCCTACTTAAGTCACTAAACTTAATTCACTAAACATACCACTGGCTTAGATTCATCAACCCTTGGAAAGGAAGCAGAGTGTTCCTCAAAGCATTCACTAAAGACAGTCTTCCTTAGAATTCTTCTCTGAGAAATTACTAAACTTGGAGGAAATGAACACTGGAAGAACTATAGTATCTCTCTATTATTAATAATGTTTAGTGTACAATTTAATCCATCCATTTGTCTTCAATGGGCATGACATATAAGTTAATATTCAAAGCTAGATAAATAATAATGTAACATAAACAGCAAATACAAAGAAAAAAAAAATAGTTTATCTCCTTTTTGATTTGTACAGTCTTAACAGTAATGGTTACCTCCATCTCAGCCTTGTGAGTGCATCTGAAATTGATAAGAACCCATTGCTTACAACAGGAGACATCTCACACCATGTTCCCACTTATGCTATCACTTGCAGCTCACAGAAAATTGCTTTAGTCTTGCAGACCACAGAGACTTCCTTGTAGTCCGCAGAGACTTCCTTTCCAATACACAGAGATCTTCATTTGTAGCGCTCAGAGATTTTCTTGAGCCCACACAGAGACTCCCCTAGCAAGCCACACAGACATTCCCTGCAGGCCACAGAGACTTCATTTGGAGTACACAGAGACTTCATTTGGAGTACACAGAGACTTCATTTGGAGCACGCAGAGACTTCATTTGGAGCACACAGAGACTTCATTTGAAGCACGCAGAGACTTCATTTGGAGCACACAGAGACTTTCCTTGCAGACCACAGAGACTTCATTTGGAGCACACAGAGACTTTCCTTGCAGACCACAGAGACTTCATTTGGAGCACACAGAGACTTTCCTTGCAGACCACAGAGACTTCATTTGGAGCACACAGAGACTTTCCTTGCAGACCACAGAGACTTCATTTGGAGCACACAGAGACTTTCCTTGCAGACCACAGAGACTTCATTTGGAGCACACAGAGACTTTCCTTGCAGACCACAGAGACTTCATTTGGAGCACACAGAGACTTTCCTTGCAGACCACAGAGACTTCATTTGGAGCACACAGAGACTTTCCTTGCAGACCACAGAGACTTCATTTGGAGCACACAGAGACTTTCCTTGCAGACCACAGAGACTTCATTTGGAGCACACAGAGACTTTCCTTGCAGACCACAGAGACTTCATTTGGAGCACACAGAGACTTTCCTTGCAGACAACAGAGACTTCATTTGGAGCACACATAGACTTTCCTTGCAGACCACAGAGACTTCATTTGGAGCACATTGACTTCTCATGCAGTTAACAGAGACTTCATTTGGAGCACACAGAGACTTTCCTTGCAGACCACAGAGACTTCATTTGGAGCACACAGAGACTTTCCTTGCAGACCACATAGACTTCATTTGGAGCACATTGACTTCTCATGCAGTTAACAGAGACTTCCTTTCCAGCACACAGAGAATTATCACATCCAATGTAGGCCACAGAGTCTTCCTCTGCAGCTCACCTGGTGTGCTCTGCAGCCTACTCACACTTTGCTTGCAGGCCTTAGAGACATTTAAGCTATTAAGATGTCCCCTACCATTTACAGAGAATAACCTTCAAACCCTATAAAAATTTCCTTAGAAGGCAACTTGACATCTGTCACCATATTGTGCATTTGGGGTTTGTAGTATATCACCCCTTAAATGTCAGTGCTCTCATAGTTGCTGGGCTTCATAACCTTCTAATGATTTTTAAATGACCAGCAATTTATTTCCACAGTCCTTAACAATGCTAATCAGTTTGAAGGTAACCGTTTCCTTTAGATCTCAATCAATATACAAGCGTCCTGATTGATCCACAGCAGGAAACCAGCTCTCTGTATTTATAAAACAGTGTATTAAGTGATCATTATTGCCATGCGTTACTGCAACTCCAAAGATCAATACGCCATGTGATGCGGCAGAGAAGGAAAACATCTCTCTCACAAATAGTCCGCTAAATTAGGCCTTCCTATTCCACAGGGTATTGATTTCAGAGTTGTGATGCCATATATTTCTGAAAATTAAGGAAACTCTCATGCTTCAATTTGGAACTATGTGAAATAGGAAGGTTCGAAAAAGCCTGGGAAAGCATATATATGTTCATGCCGAGCATTCACTGTGCCAGGCCTTGATTGTTATGTGTGATTATTTATAATTTTGCAATAATTATTATTAAAAATATATAAAAAAGCATCTTAATTTACCTCTGGGACCACATGTAAGAAATTCTAAACCCTTAAAGGGACCTAGTACTAAAAAATGTTCTATCATGCATATGACAGAGCAGCATTTACACGTGCCAAAAATATATCTTTATATATTTTTTGCCTGATAAAATGTTAAAGGGAAAGCATACTGTAAACATTTCTACCCTTTAAAGGACCAGTCAACACAGTAGATTTGCATAATCAACAAATGCAAGATAACAAAACAATGCAATAGCACTTAGTCTTAACTTAAGGGGGTCGATCCGATATAAAGCGTCGCCCGCAAAAGCCGGCGACGCCAATATTTACGCTGATTTGGTATCACATATACGGCGTAACCTAGAAGTTACGCGCGTATATTTCTGCCGTCGCCCGTAGTTTTTTGGGCCATAGGCAGGTATACCAAACCAGCGCAGTTTGGTATCCAATATGCAGCGTAAGGACTTACGTGGCGAAAATGGAGAAAACTTACTCCATTTTCACCTCGCCACAAAAAGCAGCCGTAAGAAGCCTTACGCTGACTATTGGAGCCCCGTAACTCCCTAAACTGGCTGCTAAAATAAACCTAACACCTAACGCATGCGCAATGTCTATCTCCCTGTCAACCGCGATCTTCTAAAATAAACCTAACACCTAACGCATGCGCAATGTCTATCTCCCTGTCAACCGCGATCTTCTAAAATAAACCTAACACCTAACGCATCCGCAATGTCTATCTACCTGTCAACCGCGATCCCCCCCCCGAAATCCCTAATAAAGTTATTAACCCCTAAACCGCCGCTCCCGGACCCCGCCGCCATCTACATAAACTAACCCCCTACTGTGAGCCCCTAAAACCGCCGCCATCTACCTTATCTATCCCCTAATTAGAACCCCTTACACCGCTGTCATCTACCTTATCTATCCCGTAATCTGACCCCTTACACCGCCGCCACCTATATAAAAATTATTAACCCCTAATTTAATCTACCTACCCCGCCGCCAGCTATGTTATCTATATTAACCCTAAGTATATTATAGTTAATATAGTTATTACATTATATATATTAACTATATTAACCCTAATTATATTAGGGTTAATATAGTTAATATAGTTACTATAGTATTTATATTAACTATATTAACTCTATCTAACCCTAACACCCCTAACTAAATTTATATTAAATTAATCTAATTCATTTATAAACTAAAATATTCCTATTTAAATCTAAATACTTACCTATAAAATAAACCCTAAGATAGCTACAATATAATTAATAATTACATTGTAGCTATGTTAGGGTTAATATTTATTTTACAGGTAAATTGTTAATTATTTTAACTAGGTATAATAGATATTAAATAGTTATTAACTATTTAATATCTACCTAGTTAAAATAATTACCCAGTTACCTGTAAAATAAATCCTAACCTAAGTTACAAATACACCTACACTATCAATAAATTTAATAAACTACAAACATCTATCTAAAAATACAATTAAATTAACTAAACTAAATTACAAAAAAAAACAAACACTAAATTACAAAAAATAAAAAAAAGATTACAAGATTTTTAAGCTAATTACACCTATTCTAAGCCCCCTAATAAAATAATAAACCCCCAAAATAAAAAAAATTCCCTGCCCTATTCTAAATTAAACAAATTTCAAAGCTCTTTACCTTACCAGCCCTTAAAAGGGCCTTTTGTGGGGCATGCCCCAAAGAATTCAGCTCTTTTGCATACAACAAATACAATCCCCCCCCCCATTACAACCCACCACCCACATACCCCTATTCTAAAACCACCCAAACCCCCCTTAAAAAAGCCTAACACTACCCCCCTGAAAATCTCCCTACCTTGTCTTCACCACACCGGGCCGAACTCCTGATCCGATCCGGGCGATGTCTTCCTCCAAGCGGCAAAGAAGAATTCTTCCTCCGGCGATGTCTTCCTCCAAGCGGCAAAGAAGAATTCTTCCTCCGGCGACGTCTTCCTCCAAGCGGCAGCAAAGTCTTCATTCTTCCGGCGGCATCTTCAATCTTCTTTCTTCGCTCCGCCGCCGCGGAGCATCCATCCAGGCCGACGACTGAACGACGAATGAGGTACCTTTAAATGACGTCATCCAAGATGGCGTCCGCCGAATTCCGATTGGCTGATAGGATTCTATCAGCCAATCGGAATTAAGTTAAAAAAATCTGATTGGCTGATTGAATCAGCCAATCAGATTCAAGTTCAATCCGATTGGCTGATCCAATCAGCCAATCAGATTGAGCTTGCATTCTATTGGCTGTTCCGATCAGCCAATAGAATGCAAGCTCAATCTGATTGGCTGATTGGATCAGACAATCGGATTGAACTTGAATCTGATTGGCTGATTGAATCAGCCAATCAGATTTTTTTAACTTAATTCCGATTGGCTGATAGAATCCTATCAGCCAATCGGAATTCGGCGGACGCCATCTTGGATGACGTCATTTAAAGGTACCTCATTCGTCGTTCAGTCGTCGGCCTGGATGGATGCTCCGCGGCGGCGGAGCGAAGAAAGAAGATTGAAGATGCCGCCGGAAGAATGAAGACTTTGCTGCCGCTTGGAGGAAGACGTCGCCGTAGGAAGAATTCTTCTTTGCCGCTTGGAGGAAGACATCGCCGGAGGAAGAATTCTTCTTTGCCGCTTGGAGGAAGACATCGCCCGGATCGGATCAGGAGTTCGGCCCGGTGTGGTGAAGACAAGGTAGGGAGATCTTCAGGGGGGTAGTGTTAGGCTTTTTTAAGGGGGGTTTGGGTGGTTTTAGAATAGGGGTATGTGGGTGGTGGGTTGTAATGGGGGGGGGGGATTGTATTTGTTGTATGCAAAAGAGCTGAATTCTTTGGGGCATGCCCCACAAAAGGCCCTTTTAAGGGCTGGTAAGGTAAAGAGCTTTGAAATTTGTTTAATTTAGAATAGGGCAGGGAATTTTTTTTATTTTGGGGGTTTATTATTTTATTAGGGGGCTTAGAATAGGTGTAATTAGCTTAAAAATCTTGTAATCTTTTTTTTATTTTTTGTAATTTAGTGTTTGTTTGTTTTTGTAATTTAGTTTAGTTAATTTAATTGTATTTTTAGATAGATGTTTGTAGTTTATTAAATTTATTGATAGTGTAGGTGTATTTGTAACTTAGGTTAGGATTTATTTTACAGGTAATTGGGTAATTATTTTAACTAGGTAGATATTAAATAGTTAATAACTATTTAATATCTATTATACCTAGTTAAAATAATTAACAATTTACCTGTAAAATAAATATTAACCCTAACATAGCTACAATGTAATTATTAATTATATTGTAGCTATCTTAGGGTTTATTTTATAGGTAAGTATTTAGATTTAAATAGGAATATTTTAGTTTATAAATGAATTAGATTAATATAATATAAATTTAGTTAGGGGTGTTAGGGTTAGATAGAGTTAATATAGTTAATATAAATACTATAGTAACTATATTAACCCTAATATAATTAGGGTTAATATAGTTAATATATATATTGCAATACCTATATTAACTATAATATACTTAGGGTTAATATAGATAATATAGCTGGCGGCGGGGTAGGTAGATTAAATTAGGGGTTAATCATTTTAATAGAGATGGCGGCGGTGTAAGGGGCTTACATTAGGGGTTAATAATTTTAATATAGATGGCGGCGGTGTTAGGGGCTCACTTTAGGGGGTTATAGATATAATATAGCTGGCGGCGGGGTACGGGAGCGGCGGTTTAGGGGTTAATAGCTTTTTTATTGTTAGGCTAGTGAGGGGGGATAGCGGATAGAGGGTTAGACGTGTCGGGCTATGTTAGGGAGGCGTGTTAGACAGTGCGGGCTATGTTAGGGAGGCGTGTTAGACAGTGCGGGCTATGTTAGGGAGGCGTGTTAGACAGTGCGGGTGTTTTAGACTTTAGTCAGGTTTTATAGGCGCCGGCAGTTTCTAACGTGGCGCAAGTCACTGGCGACGCCAGAAATTTGTACTTGCGCAGATTTCTGGACATCGCTGGTTTGTGAGACTTACGGCACGTTAGCATCTGACGGCGACTTATATGGGATAGCTCGAGTTGCGAGCTGAAACTGCGGGCGACGCCGGTTCCCTCGCTTGCGCCGCAAACTGCGATCTATATCGGATCGCGCCCCAAATGAGTAGTAGATTTTTTTTCTGACAATTTTAAAAGTTATGTCTTTTTCCACACCCCCTGTACCATGTGACAGCCATCAGCCAATCACAAATGCATATACATACCATGTGACAGCCATCAGCCATTCACAAATGCATACACACTTATTCTTGCACATGCTCAGTAGGAACTGGTGACTAAAAACATTTAAATATAAAAAGACTGTGCACATTTAGTTAATGGAAGTAAATTGGAAAGTTATTTAAAAGGACATGCTCTATCTGAATAATGAAAGTTTAATTTTGATTGAGTGTCCCTTTAATGCCTTCCCAGTGATCAATTTTACAGGCTGGAATGTATTAAATTGTTTACAAATAGTTTATTTACCTTTATTCTGTCATGTGAAATAGCTGCCTTTTCTGTTAAAACCTCCAGCTATGCTAAAAATGTCAGTACTGGAGTATTCATTAAGGAAAGCATTGTAAGGAAGAGACAACTAAAGAAATACGCCTCTTAGTGGGGGGTGGCAGAGAGAGAATCAGTGTTAACTGCAATAAACTATTATCTGCTGTTTGCCTGAGTACACTGTCCATTTAAGATTATTAGTTTTGTACTTGCTTAAAAAAAGTTTAAAAAATACAAAACCCTTTTAAAATGATGAATAATACATATTGCAATGATTTCTATTAAAGGGACAGAAAAGTCATTTTAGACATTCATGATGTAGACAGAGCATATCATTTTAAACAACTTTCCAATTTAATTCTATTATTTAATTTGCTTCCTTCTCTTGTTATCCTTTGCTAAAAGGTTTATCTAGGTAAGCTCGGGAAAAGCAAAGAACCTAGGCTCTAGCTGCTGATTGGTAACTGCATATTTATGACTATTGTCATTGGCTCACCCATGTGTTATTGCTGCTCCTTCAACAAATGAAACTAAAAGAATGAAGCAAATTTGATAGTAGAAGTAAACTGGAAAGTTGTTTAAAATTGTATGTTCTACCTAAATCATGAAAGAAAAATGTTGGGTATTATGTCCCTTTAAGTATAAGCTACTTCTCTGTGCTTTATAATTATAACAATGAAACAGATTGTTTCATATCCCTTTAAATACATTTCAAACTCACTCTTTGAGATAAAACAAACTACAATGCCACTTCAAAGGGGCAATAAACACTAGACGTGCATTTGTGAACTTTGGGAGTAAATGAATGTCGTGATGGCAGCCGCAAGCCATATTCGTAAATTTTTGGAGCCAGATTTATTCTTGTGAAAGTACAACAGATTAAAGGGATACTAAACCCAATTTTTTCTTTCATGATTCTGATAGAGCATGCAATTTTAAGTAACTTTCTAATTTACTCCTAGGGACCGAATTATCAAGGGCCGAATGACCCTGAATTCCCCTGTTTCCGCACGAGCCTTCAGGCTTGCCGGAAACAGGAGTTAGGAAGCAGCGGTCTTAAGATCGCTGCTCCTTAAGACACCAATCCGCCCAATCACATACGATCGGGTTGAGGTTGATTGACACCCCCTGCTAGCAGCCGAATGCAGGGAGCAGTATTGCACGATTGCTTGTGCAATGATAAATGCCGTCAGCGTATGCGGGTTGGTGGCTAAATGTAGCCGCCAATCAGCAAGTGCTATCAAGTCTCCTGAACCAAAAATGGGACGGTTACAAACCTTTCATTACTGCTTTTTTAAATAAAGATACAAAGAGAACAAAGAAAAATTCATAATAGGAGTAAATTAGAAAGTTGCTTAAAATGGCATGCTCTTGTCTATGTGAATCATAAAAGAAAAACATTGGGTTTAGTATCCCTTTAAGATCTGGATTTGCACAGATCTTAGTGTGTTGCACTTTCACAAGAGTAAATCTGTCTCTGAAAAGTTCAAGAATGCACAACTAGTAAACACTATGAGATGTTAATGTAAAATGTTTAATTACGTGTTATGTATTTTGCCCCTTTTTCTGTGATTTTAGTTTGAAATGAATGGTGTTTCTATTTCTGACAACTTGAAGAGCATGTGGTAGGTTTACAAGCCTAACTCTGCAACATATATGTCCCTATTTAGCTTCAGCAGAGATTATCATATAAGGAACTGCAAAACAATTGTGATTTTGCTTACTTAATGACCGTGGCTAGACTCGTCTACACCAGCAACAAGCATGGCATCCTCCAAATAAGGCAAATAGTGGACGTTGTTTGGCTATTGAAAAAAGTACTTGCAGCAAGCAAGGTGATAATGTATTTAAAGAAAAAGGGGAAGATAAACAGCGCTAAACAAATACTAAAAGTATTGGAAAGCAAGGGTTATGCATCAAACAATTATTATCTCTAATATATTAGTTCCTATATATTATACATTATACCAGCAAAACTTATTTAAAATGAAAATTGTATTTTGATTATCGGTATATAACGGATAGTATACCTAGCAATCATTGCAGTAAGCAACCACAAATCAGCTTATTATATACAGTGTGATCTGTTAAAGATCCTAAAAGTAACAAGTTGACACATTGTACAAGCGATCTGTCTAGTAACAAGTGAACTGTGCAACAATTTAACAAGTAAAATCTTACAAGTGAAATTTAAACGATTATAATCTCATCCCCAACAATTTTAAGGTGGTATTGATTTTTAAGGTGGAAATTGAACTTTGGAACAGCTGTATGCAAAGTGGTTTATTAGCCCATACTGATCATTGTCACTAAGACACTGTAGTAATAGTATACGCTTTTTTATGGATTTAATTTTTTTATTGTAATATTGTTTATTGTATGTTTTTCGTTGTATCAATTTTATTGTATGAATTGTATTGCAAAGATCTTGCATAAATTCAATCCAAGCACCCTCTATTATGTATTCTAGTTAATAAATCCAATTTTCATTTTAACTAAGTTTTGCTGGTATAATGTATAATATATAGGAACTAATATATTAGAGATAATAATTGTTTGATGTATAAACCTTGCTTTCCAATACTTTTAGTATTTGTTTAGCGCTGTTTATTTTCCCCCTTTTTTTACATAAACTTTTTGGATTAGTAGTGAGACTGATCATTTAAATAGCACACAGGGTTAAAGTCTAGCGCTTCTTGCTTTCTATGATAATGTATTTAAAACCTTTTCAAACACACACTATATTAATTTAGTGCAATGCTGCAAAAAGTATTGTAATTGCAAGGTGTTTATTGTCCCTTTTAAAGGGACATTGTATTCAATGGGGCCTATCTATCAAGCTCTGAAAGGAGCTTGACGTCCTGTGTTTCTGGCGAGTTTTCAGACTCGCCAGAAACAGCAGTTATGAAGCAGCGGTCACAAAGACCACTGCTCCATAACCTGTCCGCCTGCTCTGAGCAGGTGGACAGGAATCGCAACAATTCAACCCAATCGAGTACGATTGGGTTGGTTGACACCCCCTGCTGGCGGCCCATTGGCCGCGAGTCTGCAGGGGGCGGCGTTGCACCAGCAGCTCTTGTGAGCTGCTGGCGCAATGTTAAATGTGGAGAGCATAAAGCTCTCCGCATTCAGCGATGTCTTGCGGACCTGATCCCCACTGTCGGATCAGGTCCGCAAGACGTTTCTTAAATATGCCTCAATATGTTTATGTCATGCATATAAAATAGCAGCTGAAATAGTTAACCTTATTAATTGCTTTGAGATCACAATAAATGACTGAAAATAATGCAGTGAAATGTATGCATTGCTTTCATATCCCCTTCAGTACATAACCAGTCTAATAGAGGAAATTAAAAGCACGTCTTGCTCTAACATCTGATCGGATTCAGTAGCTTCATTGTAGGCCCCCCTTTTTTTTACTGCAATAGACCCAAGTAATAATTTTTGATAAACAACAAAATGACATCATAAGAAACTAAGGACTTGGCAAAACCAGAAGATAAAATGATGAGATTAACTATTTTTTAGGTAGTACACCAACCAACAAATTGGCATATAACATTGTGTGTTAATATCCTGACATAATCTTGGAGTCTGCCCCGTCTGTTATCTCAGCATTGTAGAATGTGTATTTTGCACCACAATATAAATTTATCGAAACTAACTTAGCTTACTACTACCTTGTCATGCCTTCTAAGGGAAGTTATGTGTGTGAACATTGTCCCTTGGGAAAACAGTAAGATAAATAGACAGCTCTGAGTTATATGCAGGGGGTTCATTAACATTTTGGTTTACTGGAACCCGTAGAAATAAATGGTTATGTATTAAAGGGATCCATTATACCTGGAGAGAGTATGTTCTATCAGGAATAATTATTAGTACAAACTTTGTTACAATGTTATTTACTTGTGAAATTTGGATGTAAGAATATGTTTGGTATGGCAGATCTTTTGCCACAATCATATGACTATGTAGATATGTTAATGGTGTGATTGTCTGTGGTATTTTCACAACAGCATCAAATAGTTAAACAGTGACATGGTAGAACCCTAATTTTAACCTTAACTAGCCCTAACCGAAACCCTGACTTTACTGGCAGCATTCTTGTGGACAATTCCCCTGTATGCTGCTCCCTTGAATTACAGATCTTATTTGGTTTTAATATAGTAAATATATGTACATTTTATCATATAAAATAATTGGGCTAAAGCAAAAACCTTATAAAAACTGAGGCTATCTGCTTAAAGGGACAGTATACACCAATTTTCATATAACTGCATGTAAAAGACACTATTATAAAGAAGAATATGCACAGATACTGATCTAAAAATCCAATATAAAACCTTTTAAAAACTTACTTAGAAGCTTCCAGTTTGGCACTGTTGATGAGGTTAGGCTGGGACACCCAGTAAAAGGGGCTGGTAAAACACAAATAGCATACACTCCCCTTCCCTGCATATGAAAAGACAGATTATACAAACAGGAGCCACAGGAATCTGTAGACATCAGTATACATCTAATACTTTGGGGCTTGCTTAGGAGTCTGAAAATCAGCACAATGTTATTAAAAAAATAAGCAAATCTATAATTTTTTTTACAAAAAACACTCCGAGATGGGCTGTATAAATGGATCATCTACAAAACATTTATGCAAAGA